>NC_056743.1:1118214095-1118510077 GCF_019279795.1 Protopterus annectens
ATAACTGGTCTGACTTCCTGAAGTGCTTAGTCCTTATAGCTGTAGAACCAAAGCTGCCTTTGAACATGCAGAGAACGCAGAAGGTATTCTCCTTTGTTACAGTAACTGGGAAAGAACACTGGCAATTTAATATATTGGTTAATATACTGGATGATGTGGCCAACTTTGGCATGAAGGATTAGTACAAAGAGACACCCTATTGTAGTGGAAAATTATGCAAGGATGCTTGGAAGAAAGGGCTTGCAACTCAGAAACCCTTTTCGCTAACGTAATGGCAACCAGAAAGACAGATTTCCATGATAAAAATTAAGTCACAATCCTTAGCAAGCTCAAAGGGACTCTGGGTTAAGGCTTGCAAAATCAGAGCAAGATCCTGCAGGGGCATAGGATCTTTAGTAGGAACCCTCAAGAGAAAAATACCCTTCATGAAGGCTTTACACAATCTAGCAGAAGCAATCAATCCAGAAGGCAATCCTGAATAAAAGTTGGAGGTAGCTGCTAACTGGAGTTTAATGGCAGCAAAACTAGAACTTTGCTTAAATAAGGACTCCAAGAATGACAGAATAGAGGGAATCGGAGTTGAAAAGGGATCAGTGTTATTACTGACTGCCCAGATAGAAAATCTCTTCCACTTACTCTTGTAAACCTTCTTGGTAGATTGTTTCTGAGAGGCCAAAAGGATAGCTTTGACCAGAGGGGAAAACTTGGGCCCTCAGCAATCATGGGAAGTGGAGAAAAGTACAGTTGTGTACACTTACCATAAATGTAGATGTTAGAGTGTATTCACTGTTGAAGTAATCATATTTGGGTTATCTGCTTGCAGTAGCTCTCAGTTGGCCTGATTATCAAAGTCTTGGGTCCTGCGTCAGTTGCTGTCATCTTCCGTGATGTCAGGTAGTCAGTGATATAATGCAAGCAGCAGACGCCATTACATCAGTTTTCTTGCCCCAGATATCAGGTGCCCCCCTTAATGGGAAGCAATTAAATATATATATATATATATATATATATATATATATATATATATATATATATATATATATATATATATATACACACACACACACACACACACACACACACACATGGATCTAGGACGTTTGCTCGACTGAGCAAACGTTCAAATCCATAAAACCCGAACACACTAACGAAAGCACTTATCGAAAAAGCGCTTTTGTTAAAGCGTGTGACAAAAAAAAGCACTTCATTTACATTTTAGCAGGGGGGCTTTGCCCAGCTGCACCCTCCATGTGGGGGGCTGTGCCCCCCACACCCCCCTACTTTAATATTCTCCCTCTGAGACTGCACTACAGTCGGGAAAAGTGAAATTTCCCTTACCCGCACCATAGTACAGCCTCGGCAACAGTCATACTTATGCAAAAGTGCTGCTTCAGTGAATAGGACTTTCGCGTAAGTATGCCCGGCCGTTTCGATTTCGGTCGTTTGCTCAGTTGAGCAAACATCCTAGATCCATATTTATATATATATATATATATATATATATATATATATATATATATATATATATATAGATATATATACACATATACATACACACACACGCACACACACACAAGGTTATACCTCCAATAGAAAAGCAAATACACCAAAAAGCTTTTGAGTACAGTAAAGGAGAATAGAGGTATAGCCATAAGTAGTCAGGGGGCTGGAGGGAGGGTAACCAGGACTGCAACAGTGAATACACTCGAACATCTACATTTATGGTAAGAGTACACAACTGAACTATGTTCTTTGCATTTCACTGTTGCAGTCATCACATTTGGGTAGATTCCCAAAGCTAAGGATGGAAGGAGGAATTTAGATAGCATTAGGACCAGCTGTAAGACCCTGCAAGACTGCAGTGGCAAAGTCAGCTCTGGATTTAGAGAAAATTGGCAAATGGTGATGCTTGGTGAAAGTATGTACAGACCTCCAGGTAGCAGATTCTAGGATGTCTCTGGTAGGGACACCTCTGAGAAAGGCTATAGAGGTAGATGCAGCCCTGGTTGAATGGGGTCTAATCCCTTGTGGGATAGGTTTTCCATGGTGCTTATAGCAGAAATGAATGCAATGGCCTATCCATTTAGAAACAGTTTGCTTTGAAATAGCCTTCCCCTCTGCCCCTGCAGCAAAAGCCACCAGCAGTTCAGATTTCCTTTGAGGTTTAGTCCTGTCCAAGTAAAATTGTCTGTGCACATCTAAGGAGTGCTGTATCCATTCCCCTTTGCTCTGTGGATTAGAAAAGAAGGTTGGCAAATGAATAGACCGATTAAGAGCCACACTGGATACCACCTTGGGCATGAAAGAGGGATTGGTCCTGAGGGACACCCTGTTTGCATGAAAGATGATGAAAGGCTCCACTGTCATAAGGGCCTGTAATTCAGATGCCTTTCTTGCTGAAGTGACTGCTAAAAGGAAAGCTGTTTTCCAAGAAAGGAATTTTAACTCTGCAGTTGCAGCTGGCTCAAAAGGAGGAAGAGCGAGGTTTTCCAATATAAAATTAAGGTCCCAGGCTGGAGTTGGGGCTCTCCTGGGTGGTCAAGTTTTTGGCCCCTCTGAGGAACTGCTTGAGCAGTGGGTGAAAAAAGAGGGGTGGATCTGTGTTGTAATGAGCTGAAATGGCTGAGGCGTGAATTTTGATGGAGGAAAAGGAAAGGCCCTTGTGAAGCATCTCAGTTAAGTATTGAAGAATTTGAGGTAAACTGGGCACTGCTGTGGCCATCCCTTGAGTTTGGTTCCAGTCACAGAATCATTTCCATTTCTCAGCATAAGATTTTCTAGTACTAGGCCTCCTTGCCTCCAAAATAACACCCAACACTTGTTTACTGAGAGATGGTAACAGAGAGCTTAGGTAATTAGCCAGGCTGCCAGCTTCAGGGTTTGAAGCTGGGGGTGCAGAATCCGGCTCTCCTGCTGAGACAGCAGGGTAGGGGTCTGAGATAGGTGCCATGGGGCCAGCTGTGACACTGCACAAGAGGGGGTACCCAGTGTTGGTGTGGCCAGTCTGGTGCAATCAGTATCATCCTTGGTTTGTCCTGTTTCATCTTTAGTAGTACTTTGGAGAGGAGAGGCAGAGGAGGAAAGGCATAAACTGATAGATTTTTCCAGCTGAAGGACAGAGCATCCACTTTCCAAGCTTGATTGTGGGGAGTCCTTGTGCAGAATTTGTTCAATTGGTAGTTCTGGGGGAGGCAATCTGGTCTATATCTGGGGTCCCCCATTTGATCACCATGTTGAAAATCTTTGGTTCCAGTTTCCACTCATGTTGGACCATGAGATTTCTGCTTAGTTCGTCTGCCAGTGTATTTAGTTTTCCTGGGAGGAAGTGAGCCTGTAGATGCACTTGGTAACTCAAGGCTGTGTTCCATAGAGCCATGGCTAGTCTGCAGAGGGGGTAAGAATGGGTACCCCCCTGCTTGTTTATGTACCACATAACAGTGGTGTTTGTCCATCTTTACCATTAATTGTCCTGGAAGATTGTGGTCCTTGAAGACTGTCAGAGCATTCTGTACAGCTAACATTTCTTTTTGATTCATATGCAGGTGCATTTGACTTGGGTTCCATTTGCCCTGAATGCACTTCCCTGCCAGGTGAGTCCCCCTATGCATAGTCTGTTGTGTCTGTTAGGGTTTGGGCAGCAGGAGGTAGTGTGAATGGTAGTCCCTTGTTTTGGTGGCAGGCCTCTGCCACCAAAGAAACTCTAGGCATAGACAAGGTATGCTAGGAGTCATTGCTTCTAAAATATTAAGAATGTTGACACCATAGACTTTTTAGATGCTATTGTAGTTTCCTCATATGCAGTCTTGCATATGGAATTAGTAGAATGCACGACACCATGAACCCCAAGGCTTGCAGTATTTACCTTGCAGATAGCAGGGTTTTTGTGGCCACTAGCTTGAAGTAAGCTGTTAAATGATTTTGTTTCTCTGGCGTGAGGAAAGCCATCTGGGAAGTTGTGTTCAAGCTTGCTCCCAGGAATATAATTTGTTGACAGGATACCAGATGTGATTTATTTTCGTTTATGATGCACCCCAGACAAGTTAACACCTTTTGTACAAATGCAGATGATTCAGAAGTATGTCCTGGCTTTCTGCCTGAATTAGACATTCGTCCAGGTATGGGTATATTTGAATATTTCTTTGCCTGCAAAATGCAATGACTGGAGCTAGGCACTTTGTGAATACCCTGGGTGCAGTAGATAAGCCAAAGGGCAGTGCAGAGAACTGATGGTGCAAGCAGCCTGCTTTGAAGCATAGGTATTTTCTGCAAGATTCCCTGATTGGGATGTGCAGGTAGGCTTCCTTTAAATCCAGTGTTGTCAACCATGCATATTTGCCTATCATGGAAAGCAACTGAAGAATTAGCAACTTGAATTTTGGAATCACAAAAAAGGTGTTTAGGATAGACAGGTCCAGGATAGGATGCCATGAGTTGTCTTTTCTGGGTACCAGGAAAAGTCTCGAGTAGAAACCTTGTCCCTTTTCCTCTTCTGGTGCAGACTGAATAGCCTTTAATCTTAAGAGAGAGCGTACTTGCTTTTGAGCCTCTGTCCACTGATTTGGGGGTAGATCTAGCCAACGGTTTGGGGTTGGTAACGTGTGGAAGTAAAATCTGTATCCTTGGGAAACTATGTTCAAAACCCATTTGTCCTGGGTAATGAGTTCCCAGTTTTTTGCTTGCAGAGAAATCTTTCCCCCTAAAGGAGCAGTCAGTTGAGAAGTGCTTGAAAGTTTTAAACTTAAGTAATTGATACAGCTTACCATATGGGGGAGTCTTACTACTCCCTGATTTGGAAGTGGGAGCCCCCCACTGCTTAGTCCTGTGCGTACCATGGGACTGAAGCCTGGGTGTGCTGCTGGTTCTGGGTTTGAACTGAAAAGGCCTGGAAGAGGCAGGAAAGGACCAATTTTTGGGGGCCAATGCCTACTAAATCAAGGAGGCTGCACTTGTAAGAAACCTTTAACTGTTTGCCTAGATTTAGCTTTTTCCTCCATCTTTTTAAGAACTTCTTCTGCTTTGTCGCCAAACAGGTGGTCCTGATTTAAAGGAGCATCCAGTAATTTAGTTTTAACATGATCTGGCAAAGATTGCTCCTTAAGCCAAGCATGCCTTCTAAGTACAGACCCGGTGACAGCAGCCCTGCAAGATGCCTCTAGTGAATCAAAACCACATTGCAAAGTATGTTTTCCAACTTGTTCAGCAGAATGGATTAAATCCTGTAAATCCTTATTTTCAGCACAATCAGGAATCAACATCATTTTCTGTTTAAGCAATCCAATAATATGCTGCTGATACTTTAACATACAAAACTGGCAATTTAAGGCCCTGATGGCCAAGGTTGCAGAGGTGTATACCTTCTTACCCCATCTATCCAGGGCCCTGGAATCTTTATCAGAGGAGGTAGGATTTTTGGCAGTAGTAGCCTTAATGCCCTTGGGTCCCTGTGAAATGGTCTCAGGATCCGCAGTAAGATTTTTAAAAAGGAACTTGTGAGAATCAGGAACCCTGTAATATCTATCAGGTTTTCTGGGAGCAGGAGGTAGAGAGTCAGGGGCCAAGCTAGATTCCAAAAAGGCATTGTCAATGTCCAGAACAGGAGGGATAGCTAAAGGCCTGTGTTGGGGCAAGAGTAAGAAATCTCTAAGCCTCTTTTTAGAATCAGAGTAATCCTGGCTTTCCCAGTGAAAATGATCCCTAAGAGTATGCAAGGTTTCACCAAAAGAAAAATCCTCTGGGGGAGAAGCAGAGGGAATAGAGTCCTCTGCATCAGAATCCTCATAGGTAGATAAGGGTAAATCCTGGTCATCAGAGGAGACAAATTTCAGAATCCTGGTCAGAGGAGACAAATTTCAGAATCCTGGTCAGAAGTATCATAAGCAAATTCAGTCCTAGGTCTCAGAGGGGGAAGGCTGGCTTCCCCTGATTAAAGTAATAAGATCTTCAGCCATTCTTATTTGTTTTTTAGGCATAGAGGCCTGACCATGCGGTTTGGGTGTCTGCTTCCTAGGCATGGTTCGAGTTTTAGAAGTAGAGACATCTGCAGGTTCCACAGTTGAAGCATCTCACGGCATACCGGACTCCGAATGGGTCTCAGTATAGGCCTGCGAATCTGAAGTAGTGGGTATCAGGGGCTACAAAAGCGCCGGAGTACCGGTGAACTGGTGACTAGCTTAGGAGAAGCGTCAGCAGCTTTGGACCTAGACGGCCTGTCTCTGTCTATCTTTGCGTTTTTTCAGAATGTCGGTAATCAGGTGACTTACCAAAGACATATCTGGATAATTGAACAGAGTACCAAAATATTTAGAAGCAAAAATGTACCGACTATGAATAGTTGTGGGATAAATAAGGCACAAAACCGACAGAGGTACATCGTGGTCAGGGCCTAGGCAAGGAATACAGTTCGAATGAAAATCTTTGAGGTATTTGCTTTCCACAAGACATACAAATACTGACTTTTACTGACATCGGTTTAGAGCAAGAAAGTTTCCCCACTGGGGTACTTAGCTTTTAGTTGAAGACTTCGGCTCTGAAACTCGAAAATGAAAATTTCAGGAGTCAGTCTACCGGCACTTGTAAACTGATTCTGCTTCGGGCACCGCACGGCAAGAAAGACTGATGTAATGGTGTTGGCTGCATGCTTTATACCCCTGACTACCTGACGTCATGGAAGATGACAGCAACTGACGCAGGACCCAAGACTTTGATAATCAGGCCGACTGAGGGCTACTGCAAGCAGATAACCCAAATGTGATGACTGCAACAGTGAAACACGAAGAACGTCCATGCGGTCTTGTGTGTATGAAGATCGGGGTGGTGCCCTAATATTGGAGAAAGGAGATCCGGTTTGGTTTCCAGCATCCAAGGAGGATGTTTGAGAGGATACCAAAAGAAGGAGAGAACCACAACTGATGAGGCCAGAAGGGGGGCAATGAGGATCACTGAGCTCTTCAACCATTTGGTTTTTTGAAGAAATCCTGGGATCAAAGGGAGAAGAGGACAGACGTACAGAAGTCCAGGAGGCCAATCGTGGACCAGAGGATCCCTTTTGGCAGCCCTCAGATGGGGAATCAGAGTGAACTAATTGCTGCATTTGGTGTTGTAAGGGGATGCAAAGAGGTCGTAGCAGGGAGGGACTCCAAGGGTTGCATATCTAGCTCGCCACTTAATTGGAGGAACCACTCATAAGGCATCAGAATAGACCTGCTGAGCCTGTCCACTAATGCATTGGATTTCCCCCAGTACATGTGTTACAAGAAGAAAGCGGTTTGAAGATATCACCCATTCCCAGATTCTCTTGGCCTCCCTGTAGAGAGGGTACAAACAGGTTCCTCCTTGCTTGTTGATAAACCAGACAACTGACATGGTGTGAATAGCAACTGTACCTGGAGGGAGGGTGTCCTGAAAGGCTTGGAATGACAGAACTCAGAGTCCATGTGCCTTAGAACATCTTTCCCTGTAAATGCCCCCCCATCACCTTAGATGGGAAGCGTCCATGGTCACAGGGGCTATGGGTGAGGAAAGAATGAATGGTCTGCCTAAAGTCAGACTGGTTTTAATCCACCACCTTAAACAGGATCTGCTAATGTTTGTCAACCTGATAGGAGCAGACAAGGGATGATGCAGAATGGGCCACTGAATAGTGTCCATTGGAAAATGCACATATAGAACCTTGCCAGTGGAACCAAAAGAATGGTAGCAGCCATACTCCCCAGACCTCTTAGAATCAATCTGGCAGTAGGTGGTGGAGAACGTAGAAGAGCTTGAACTTGTGACTTCAAAGTGTTGCTGTGACATTGGGGTAAGGCAGCTATCTGAGTAGAAGCGTTCAGATGTACCGCAATGAACTCTAGGCTCTGAACCAGCATAGGATGTGACTGTCTACATTTATGGTAATGCTTAGACAATGAGACAATTGGTAAAGTTGATCCCTGGCCTGAGAAAGCTGATGCTGAGTAGGGGCAGTCCAGGAGCCAGTCGTCCAGATATGGAAATACCTGAAACCCTTGTAGTCATAGATGAGCTGCAACCTCTGCCATGCACTTGGTAATCACCCAGGGAGCCACGGTGAGACTAAAGGGCAGAGTTCAAAATTGGAAATGATTGGCTCTTCGACAAAAGCGCAGATTACTTCTGGAGCACCTATTTTTATGTAATAGTATGCATTCTTGAAGTCCACCGAGCACATCCAATTGTTCTTCCTCAGTAATGGGAGTATGGACTGTACAGTTACCATCCAGAAATTGGTCTTCAACAGATTCAGATTGCTTAGGTCCAGAATGGATCACAGGTCCTATTTTCTTTGGCACCAAAAAGAAATGGGAGTAAATTCCAGATCCTTTATGATCTGCCAGGACCTGGCAGATGACTTTTTCAGAGCAAAGCAGTGATTTTGGCCACTGCCAACACCCTCTGACTGGGTGGAACATTGGGGAGTGATTTCAGTGCATTTGGAGGGGGGAAGGGAAAAGGGAATGAAGTAACTTCTGGATATGATTTTTAGCAACCCAGCGTTTGACGGGATCTGGGCCCAGATGCTTGAGTGTACAGAAAAATGACCTCCAACTGTCTTCAGAGTAGGACAGAAGGACAGTGCTTCAGGAGTGCTGAAAGGGCTTGTCAGGAAGAGATTTCCCTGTAACCCAGATTCTGCGGGCCCCTTCCGCCTCTAGGGTGGCGTCTCCCATTATAGGCTCCTTGTCTGCCTCTGGAGGAGAATTCTCAGTTCTGGTTAGGCAAGGAACCCTGGGACTTACAAAACCAATTTTTTTTAGCAACCCATTGATTCCTAGAATAGGCTCACTGGGGACAGAAAACTTAATCCCTACGGCAGACAAGGTCTTGCCATCTTGCTCGCAGTGGGTCAGCGTGTCCTTAACAGATGGTCCAAACAGCAATGAACCATCAAAGGGGGCAATGATAAATGACGCCTTAAAGGGCTCTGTGAAATTGCAGTTGCATCAAGGCATGACAGCGCACAGCAATGCCGGTGCCAGCTGCTCTGGAAGAACCTTCTGCTGACTGTGAAATAAGCCAAGTGAGAGTGACTAGCTTAAGGGAAATCTTATTGAACTCTGCCTTAGGCATAGACTCAAAGTTCCTTGATCATGTCTTTCTGTAGGCACGTAAAATGTGCCAGATAATTGAGTGCTCACAGTGAAAAAGTCACTGAGGCAAAAGTGGGCTTCCCAAACCTGTCCATCGTTCTGGTCTTTCTGTTCAGCAGATGGACAGTGGGGCTCTGCTGGGCAAGCTCCTTCTTGGTAACAGCTGCTACCACCACAGCATCAGCAGGAAAACCTTTACTCCAGAAAGTGTGGTCCTCAGGAAGTGAGAGTATCTTATCTGGGTGTTTTGGAACTGGTTCTATTGTGTCCAGCTCCTTCCATGCCCAACTGGCAACCAGATCAATGACAGCGTCTGCCGAAACCACCACCCAAGATGTAGACGGCCCCATCCAGAAAGCCTCCAGGAATACAGATTCCTCCAGAGAGGGGGTTTTGGAAGTCCAGCCACCTTTTGTCTTCAAAATCTGTAATATGTCTGCAATGGAGATATCGTCCGGTGGTGTTTTAGGGGACCCCTCTCCCTCATCATAGTCCGTATCCTCGGTGAAAAACTCCATAGGGGAGTCCAACTGCCTCCTTTTGCATATCCTCTTCCATGGCTTCTCCTCCGTGGGATACTCAGGGGAGTAGTCGGAAGAGGAAGCGACCACCTCCGGTGGAGCAGACTGGAAGTCCTTCAAGACAGGCTGACCCTGGGAAAGAATGGCTAATCCAAGACCACAATCCATTGGAGGAACACAGGGTACAGTAGCAGCCAAGGGTTTGGTACTCTTCTAGCAGAGAACACCTTTTCTGAGCCTGAAAGGCAGAGGGCCCAGGAGAGATACCTCAAAGTTCTCCTGGAGTCAAAGCTGCCAAGGAAGACTGAGGCAGCCCACCAGAACCTAGACTCCCAGATGGAACCAGAACTGCACTGTACAGAGTCAAAGCTCCAAGAGGGAGAGACTGATCCAAGAGTAGCGAAGCATACCCAATCCCTCGGATCCGGCCGCAACATCCCAGGTCCAGGACGCACTCTGATCAGAGGACTTTACAGCAGAGGCATTCAAAGCAACAGCTGGAGTAGAGGAAGCAAAGGCCCTGTGATCTGACTCAGAATCTCTCGGTAGGCTACTGTCCTGGGGCTCTGAAACAGATAGCTGGATCAGAGAAGCAGAAAAGGTCACAGGCTGGGATTACTGGGGGGGGGGGACAACAGGAAGAACCCCCATCTGAATCTGTGTCTTGATTATGGCTCTAACCATTCTCTCCATGTCCACGTAAAGGGTTGTAGTTGACCTAGAAGAAGCCATGGATGAAGGATAAGAATGTTTAGGCATTTGGAGATCTTTTCTGGTAAAGTCGGGAGAGACACCAACAGGACAGATCTTCCTGGAGACTGGATCCAGAGACTGATGGATCTGAGGAGGGCTACATGGATCCAGAGGCTTAGGATCAGAGGGCACAGTGGAAGGCTCAGCTCAGAGCCATTAGGATCATCGGATCCGACGGAGCAGACAGAGGTCTTGGCGTCGTCAAGGCTGGATCCAATAACCTCAGAGCCTTGGCAGGCAGCTCCAAGGAAGCTCTTGGTTCCTTAAGGTGCTTTTCCTTAGCGTCAGAGCAGAGATATGGAGGGGGGGGGGTTAAGCCCCTGGAGAAACAGAAGCGGGTAAATAGGCCTTTCAAAATAAGTTTGTTTCTCCTCTCTTGTAAGGCCCTAGGGTTAAAACTCTCTCAGCTCTTGCAGGAAGAATCAAGATGACCTGGCCCTAGGCAGTAGACAACGATCGTATGCATCTGTATGTGGAATCTTTCTCTCGCATTGGGAGCACCACTTAAAGCCAAAGGCTTCTCCATAGCAGGTAGAACAAAACTAAAGACAAACTGTCAAGAAAAAAAAAACAGACTCTAAACTAAGAGCAAATTACCAAAAAACAAACTTTTTTTCACAAAAGGTTAGAAAAAAAAGAAGGGTCAAAGTCAGGAAGAAAAGTGCAGGAGATAGAGAGAAAAAAAGGCCCCTAAGACACCAAAAAACAAAAACAAAAAAACTACATGGGGAGGAGGAAACTACTCTATATAAAACTAGGAGAAGGAACACTAAAGAAAATAGAAATATAAAGGTTTACCTCCATTAGGTCGCAAATGAAATACGTGACCGTTCAAATAACCAACTCAACAGAAACTGCACTTTCAACTGCTAAAAACAGTGAAAGTACAACACAATTTCAACTATCCGGAAATGTCAAAAGTGTTCAAAACACATTTCCAGATATCTCCAAACACCGTAATGCAGGGGAGCAAGCTCCCCTGCACCCCACAGCCCCTGCTAATTTAATATACTAACTCAAGGATTGCACCACAGTGAAGGAAAGGGCACATGTCCCTGATCCCCACCTGGAATGCCTAATTGAAATGAGCGAATGCACACTGCCATTCGCTCATTTGAATTCACAACTACATGCTTTGACATTCCCAAATCTTGCCATTCTACTTTCGCACTTTAGTGCATCATACAATGGACTCCCAACCTAATGAAGGTAAACCAATATAAAATATAAATGCTTATCAGAGTCTGGAAAAAAATTCACATCTGTGCACACTGGCGTCAAACAAGATCTAAGGAGGTTGGGCTTGATATAAAGTATTATGGGTAGGGGAGGAATTTGTGCCTGGAAGTTCAAGTCTGTGGGAGGTGGTCGAGTCGGATCAGAGGTTCGGTTCCGAAACCCATATATGAAGCAGAATGAGGAGGACATCATCAGATACAGCTATTTAGTGGAAACCTCAATTATGACAGTTTTCTTGGTACCAGGTGACAAGAAGGTCTACAAGTAGCAATACATACAATATTCACATTAGTGCATCTGGTTTGCAGTTATGTAGTCATGGACAGGTGAGGGATGCAGGTGGTACGGAAGGTAGATTAGGTGCATTCTGTGGGCAAGCTATGGCTATACAGAATAAAGGGTGGAGAGGAGGAAATAAAGATGTATATCAAGTATAGAGTTGTTAGGTAGTAGTCAAATTCCTTTGGGCTGGTACTGAGACACAGTCATTTAAAGGAAAACGCCTCCTCCTACAGTTTAAATTTACTCTTCGGTTGCTTTTCTACCTTCAACATGGATTCCAATACTAGCTTTTCACATAAATTTTCACATAAATTACAGAAGAATTTGTCTACATCTGCATGACATACCTTAGGCAGAGAAATTTGTAGTCCAGTACTGCTGACAATCTTATAAGAGTAATTAGTTCTGCTGATGTCAGGAGCTCAGGCTGCCATAAACAACATAGGTGTGAAACTGTTTTCCATTATCTTTATTGCAGGGAGGAAAAAAAACTTGCAGTTTTACAGCTGCTTCCAATGTAGTTATGCCTTTCATAGCACAACAGAGCAACTAGATCAGTCAGTGGTTCAGAGGCAGTTGTCACCTCTTTTGACAAATTTACAAAAGCAGCATCACAGCATTGAAATGCTAATCTTTAAACTTTAAATGGTTTTTATACTATTTTACATTATAAGGTGACCTGAATGCAGTATCCAAGATGTCTGATATTTAAAGAAAAGTCAGAAAATATTTTTCTGGTGAAGTATCTGCACATTTACCAAAGTGTAGGGGGAGGGGCTATAAATTCATCTTGGACTACAAAAAGATACTTTGAACAAAGGCCTGCAGTTTAGCAACTGTTTTGGTTTCAGCTGTATAATGCCCTAGTATACTGTAAAACAAGCCCAGAGACACACACACACACACACACACACACACACACACACACACACGAGGGCCATTCAAGAAATAAAAGAAGCAGCCCTGTTACATACAGTATACAAGACCGTGACTGACAAATCCCATTATGTCAATGGTATGGGAATACACTAGGTCTAGCATGACTCACAAAACGGACTTGAAATGTATTATGGGGAAAAGAAAGGCTTAAAGAAAAAAGATCACGTTGATATGTCAAGCCCCTTTGAAAGCCATTTTGCAGAAAATATTAAAATTCTATAAGAAGCTATGACTTTGAGGTGTTTAACATAGCTCAGAAAACAGACTTTTGTTTTTAGTTTTAAGGTTGAGTTTTCCTTTAATGTGCTCTCTAAGCTGGTCTTTGAAGCCCTACTTAGCTAGGTTGTTTGATTTCAAACTGCAAAGTTCTACAACTTAGCAACATCAAAGGAGTAAAGGCAGTCATTGTCCTGATTAACTTTGGTTGTTAAACAGTGGTGAAGGCAGAACATCTGGATGGGAGAAGTATTGTCATCTGATAAATTGTACTCAGTTCTGCACATTCTAGGTTAAAGGAAAATCTAACCCTCCTTTTCTCTTGATGTTGAGAGGTACAGTTTTAAGTTGTCCACTGATTACCACAAAAACAGTAAACGTATTCCACAAATTCAGCTATGAACAAAAACTGTGGAGAAGAAAGTACAGTTGTGTACACTTACCATAAATGTACATGTTCGAGTGTATTCACTGTTGTAGTCATTACACTTGGGTTATCCTGCTGGCAGGCTATCCTCAGTCGGCTTGAATTCCAAAGTCTAGGTCCGGTGTCGGTTGCGGTCGCCTTTTCCCTGATGTCAGAGCGCCAGGGGTATAAAAGATGCAGCAGACGCCATTTTCTTCAGTTTTTCTTGCCCCAGATGTCAGGTGCCCCCAAAACGGTACCCTAAAGAAATATGCCAATAAAACAAGCATGCACCAAAATATATTATACCTTCATCTACAAGCAAATACACTACATAGGTTGTATAGATTAGAGAAGTGCAGATAAGTTCCAGGAAAGAAATGGGGGATGGTGGGTGGGTAACCTGGACTGTAACAGTGAATACACTCGAACATCTACATTTATGGTAAGTGTACACAACTGTACTATGCTCTTCATGTTTCACTGTTGCAGTCATTACACTTGGGTTGAATCCCAAAGCTATGGATGGGCGGCTGGAGCTAGTATAGCATTAGGAGCGGCTATGAGGCCCTGCAGAACTGCAGTGGCAAAGCCTGCCCTGGATTTAGAGTACAGTGGTAAATTATAGTGCTTTGCAAAGGTGTGCACTGAACTCCAGGTAGCAGCCTCTAAAATGTCTTTGGTTGGTACTCCCCTGAGGAACGTTGCTGAAGTGGCTGCTTCTCTGGTTGAATGTGGCCTAATGCCCTTAGGCACTGGCTTGGTATGTTGTGAATAACAGAACCGAATGCAGTGGCCTATCCATTTAGGAATAGTCTGCTTTGAGATAGCTTTTCCTTGCGATCCTGCAGCATATGCCACTAGTAGTTGCTCAGTCTTTCTGAAAGCTTTGGTTCTGTTCAAGTAGAAGCGTAGTTGTCTGTGTATGTCCAAAGAATGCAGAATTCTCTCCCCCTTATTCTTTGGTTTGGATAGAAAGTAGGCAGATTAATAGCTTGTTAAGGGCCACACTGGACACTACCTTAGGCATGAATGTCGGGTTTGTCCTCAGAGAAACCCTGTCTGGATAAAAAATGATAAAAGGTTTCATAGCCATGAGTGCCAGTAGCTCTGAGACTAGTCTTGCAGAAGTTATTGCTAGGAGCAGAGCTGTTTTCCAAGATAAAAACTTTATATCAGCTGTAGCGGCTGGCTCAAAAGGAGGCAGGGTGAGTTTTTCCAAGACATAACTGAGGTCCCATGCAGGTATTGGTGATCTCCTTGGAGGCCTTAAGTTTTTGGCTCCTCTGAGGTACTGCCCTAACAAAGGATGAGAAAAGATTGGTGGCTCTCTGTATTGTAATGAGCTGAAATGGCAGAGGCATGCATTTTAATTGATGAAAAGGATAGGCCTTTGTCCAGCATCTCAGTTAAGTATTGCAAAATCTGAGGAATATATGGTACAGCTGTGTCAATTCCTTGTGCCTGGTTCCAAGCACAGAATCACTTCCATTTTGCAGCGTAAGATTTTCTGGTACTAGGCCTTCTGGCCTCCAAAATGACATCCATCACAGCTTTAGTGAGGGGTGCGTTTTGTATGACTACATTATCCGCCATGCTGCCAGATTTAAGGTCTTCACCTTACTTAAGACAGAGGTGGCAAGTTTCACAGCCCCCATGCTAAAGGATAACAGTGTCCAAGATGCAGGAACCTTTACAAATGTACTCTATGAGCACCTACAAGGATGCATGGATCGTGCCATCCCTAGCAAAACCAAGACTCACTTCCCTAACAGAAGGAAACCAGTCTGGTGGACTACTGCCATAAACAGGCTATACAACAGGAGGAGGAAACTAGTTCAGAAAAAAAAAACAAATCCCAAGAAGGAAAGACATCCCTTATCAGTATCAGTAAGAAACTAAGGTCCCTCAAAATCATACAAGGCTAACTTCAAATGAAAAATAGCCAAGGATTCAAAAGATAACCATAAAGCCTTCTTTAGCTATGTCAAGAATCTAAGTGGCAACTCACAGATATGCACTGAGCTAGTGCAAAATAGCACAAAATATACTAAACCTACTGACATTGCCAACATCCTGGCAGATAGATTCAGTGTAAACTTCACCCCCCTCTCACCCCCAAAAGGGCCCACAACAATACCGGAAAAGTGTAGTGTCCTGGAAATCAGATGCACAGGTGAAAACGGCCCTTTCAAAAGCCAAACGCACAGCGTCGATGGGACCAGACGGTATCCCAAGCTGTGTCTTGCACGAACTACAGAATGAACTAACCCCCACCTAAACACACTGTTCAACCTCAGCTTCTCCACAGGTTACGTGCCCATAGAATGGCGCACAGCAACGGTTATTCTGCTCCACAAAGGAGGTGCCACAAGTGACCCTGGAACCATCGCCCCATAAGCCTGACTAGCCTGGTCTGCAAGGATATGGAGCACATCATCATGGAACTCATTAACAAAGACATTGGGAACCTCCAAATACTTGACAGGACCCAGTTCGGCTTTAAGGGCAGATCATGCCTACTAAACCTGGTTGACTTCTTCGAGACAGTCACCAAAGTCATAGATGAGGGGAAGGTGGTTCACACAGCCTTCCTTGACCTCAAGGCTTTTGACACCATTCCCCACTCGGGAATTATAGAAAATCTCACCAGCCTGAACATTAACCCCTACATCATGAGATGGGTTGCCAACTGGCTTACAGACAAAACTCACACGGTAAGAATAGTGGGCTCCAGGTCCGACTCTAAACCAGTCACAAGTGGTGTCCCACAAGGCTCAGTCCTGGGACCCCTACTGTTCAGCATATACTTTTCAGAAGTACAGACAAACACAGGAGGACTATGGTTAACCAAGTTTGCCGATGACTGCAAACTGGGAGCCATAACTGACTCTCCGGCTGACCCACATTCTCCAAAAGGGCCTTACTGAGATGGACACCTGGTGTCAAAGTCATGGTCTCAAGCTGAATGCCAAAAAATGCATAGTTATCCCATTTGGGGAAAAACAAAACACCCATGAATTACCACATAGGTGGCAGCCCCCTTAATACAGAAGAGGTAATAAGAGATCTGGGGACCCAGGTAGATAGTAATCTCTCCTTTGACAATCACATTGCCAAAGTAGTTAGGAAATCCTTCTATGTAGCCCATCTAATTACTAAAGGGTTCACATCTAGAAATAAAGAGGTTATAGTGCCCCTCTACTCGTCACTCAGACCCATCATAGAGTACAATGCCCCATTTGGGATGTACCTCACAAGACACTTCCAACAGCTGGAAAGACCACAAAAGTACCTCACCAAGCGGATTACTGGCCTCAAACAAATGTCCTATGCAGCCCGACTGGAAAAACTCTGGCTGTGCTCAGTGACATATCGCTTACTCAGAGGTGATCTCTGCCTGACTTACAAAGCCATGTGCAACTCGGAATTGATGGACATGCTCTACCTAAAGAAATTCAAGTCACTGCGAGCCACTCACTCTAGTGAGCTAAACCTCACCACAACAATAAATAGAACATGCTGGAGGGATAAATTCCTGTCACAGAAACTCCCCATGCTTTGGAACAAAATTCTTAACTACATTAGGCAGAGCCCCTCACTAACACTCAAGAGAAACCTTGATGAGTGGATGGGTAACAGAAAATACACCCCTGGGATCACTTCATTGGCTCTTCTTGACAGAGACTCAGTTAATTAATCAATGGGGTGGCGAAAGCTGACACTGGCTAGGCTTATAAATGCCCTCAGGCAGATAGCCTAGTCCCTACCTATGAACAAATGCTTGTTCAAAAACCCCATTGTTATTGTTTGGGCTAATAAACTCTCCTTCTTGACCCAATATCGGTGCAAACCTATCCAACCTACCTAGGGACACTTCTTTCACCTCCCTAAATAATTCTAATGGGTAATCTCTTAGTAAAAACATCTGTTCCAGAAAGAGACAATCAGAAAATCCTCCTCTTCCGAGGACATCAGACTCCCCCTGACAAATTGCCCCTTAACCAAACTTTTTTCTGGCTATAGGGGTGTGCACTGGTGAAAAATAGGTAGGAATTTGAATAGGTTTCTTTCCTACATACTGTAGATTTGAATCTACCATCACTCTTGTGTATGGTAATATCCAAATAGTTCATATGATTGTGTTGAATGTTACAAGTAAACCTTAAAAAATCAGTAGTGCTAGAAATGTAACTATAAAATTCAAAAAACATCTCCTCAGAGTAATTCCAAATTAAACAATTATCTAGGTACCGTTTGTATAATTTCCAGCATCTTACATATTTTGAATTAAAAATGTACTTGTTCTCCCATACAGAGAATAATATTGGCATAGGTGGGTGCACATTGTGCACCCACAGCCACAGCTTGGATTTGCTGGAAAAATTCACCTTCAAAATAAATGAAATTATTCCCAAGAACTAAATCCATAAAGGTTAAACATGAAAATTATTGGTTAAACTTCCAGATTCAGCCATAGCTTCTTCTAACCAAACTAGTCCCATCTCATGTGGGATAGAGGAAGAGAGATCCACTACGTCGAAGGTAATAAATATTGCATTCTCATCATAAAGATTTAGTTTTACTTGTCTGAGCAAATCCCAGGAATCCTTCAAAGTATTAGTGCATCCCGTAGGAGATTTTAATTTGACATCAAGAAACCTAGCTAAAGGACCCTTCGGCCACCACTATAAGTCTAAGAGGTGGATCCGCCAAGTTTTTGTGCATCTTCGGTATACCAAATATGGTAGGAATTCCTGGTGTTTCATTGTGTAAAAATTTAAACAGGTTCAGATCTATCGAACCCTCCAACAGTGAATCATCAAGCACTGGTAAAATTTCTTATAAGAAATATTTTATTTAATGAAACTCTAGAATATTTGGTATCCTCCAATATATTCATAACTTTGGATTCCTATATTAGGGTATCCATAAAAAGTGCCCCCACCTTTATCAGGGGCCATGACTCAAATTATGGTTATTCCTGATTTCTTCCAATAATTCTCTTTCCTCACGAGATGTATTAGGTATAACTTTATTATTTGCAATAACTTTCCTTAACTCAGATTCGAGTAGGTTCTCAAAATTCTTCAGCTGAGGATCTAATGATGTAATGTTTTTTTTTTTTTTTTTTTTAAGTACTTTGTTTAATCAAGGTAATATTCTTAGATGTCCTGTGCTCATTATTTTTAAATAAAAGCTCCAAGTTTTTTTTTTCTGACAAACAACTTGAGGTCAATGATAACTATTTCAGCCTTCCTTCTGGGGATAAATTTGAAACTCCTAGAAAATATTCTCTTGTATGTCTTCAGCACTATAACTGTATATACTGTATCCCTTGTAGCTGTACTTAGCCCCATCCTGCTCAATTACATCCAAAAGTAATGAATTAGTACAAACTACCTTCTGTTCCCCCTGTATCCCCCTCCCCATCTTGAATGATTGTAACTGACCGGCTCCTTGTTCATTAACCTCTCCGATCTCCAAAGAGGGGGATACTCTAAAGGGTGATTGAACCTATTATATCCTAGTGTTCTCCATTATGTTGTTCTTTGTCAAGATTAAAAGTTGAATCATTTGGTACGTTTACACCTTCCTGTTCAAAATGTTTAAACTTTGTTTTCTTGGGTTTTGGATAAGCTCTATGCTCACTATATTATAAGGTATCACATTCTTTCGACTACCTGTTGAATGCCTCTCTACATTTTTTATTTACTCTTTCTAGCATGTGTTGATATTTTTCCTTTCCACTACCTACTGTACACAAGTCATTCAACATTCATTCATAATAAGTTATTCAGTCATTGATTTAACTCTTCTATTTCTCCCATTAAGGTTTCAATAAATTGGTCATTCTACCTTATAAGAATACGCATTACATCAAAACCACAGTGGTCAAAAACTTTCAACAATTCATTATAACTTTCAGAGTAGGTGTTTACATTTTATAGCTTGACATCTGCTAAAATAGCAGCTTTGGAACAGGAAGACTACAGGGTTAGTCAGTCTTTGAGGAGGCTGGAATGGGAGATAATATTGAATACTTTTGAAAGGTCTAAAAAACAGCTGAGACACATTTACCTTCATTTCTGTTTTTGGTTCATGGAGGTGAAGTTTACAAGAGCTAAATCCATGTTGAGAGGTTAATAGGTGATTATCTACGATGTACTTAAAGAGCTACGCTTAAATGCAATTGTCAAACACTTTTGATAGATATGACAGGATGGCAATGGGCCTAAAGTTAAGAGTTCTGTGAATTTTCCTCCTTTGTGACGTGGAATATAAGATTCTTTCCACATAGTGGGTACATAATTTTCATTTATTGAATGGTTTATGAGAATGGATACACGGTAAGCCAGGTTGTCAGATACAAGTTTTTGTTAATTCAGCTGGTAGGGCTGTCTAAAGCTAGGGTGGTAAATTTTAACTTGGAAATTAACTTTGATGTAAAGGTGTGGACAGGTGTGGACAGGTTTTAATTTGAAGTTAAGGGTAGTACTGGTGTATGTTTTGGCAGGAGAATTAGCAGAGGCTGTATGCTTGAGAAGAAAGGCAACAGTCTGAATGGAGTGAGTGTTAAGCCAAGATGCTATGGTTGGGGTAATGTGGTGAAGTAGTAGGGCTGGGTTAACTATAGACAAAAGAGCTTTTGGTTTTATTTGTGTTTTGGAAATTTGTGAAGCAAGTTTTTTTTTTTTTTTTAAATCAAGTTTAACTCTGAATTTAGCAGTGGTCCGGAGGTTATCTATAAATTTGTAAGTTGGGGGCTGTTTTGTTTTTGAACCAGGCCCTCCAAACTTTGTCCCTTTCATACACAAGTTTTATTTCTTAGGTTAGACAGGTATCTGGTAAAACTTTTTTTTTCTATACGGACTGAGGCATCGGTTTCGAGGAGGTTAAAAAGCAGAATTAAAAAATGAAACAGTCTTCCAGAGGGAAGAAGTGTAAAGGTTTCCATTTCAGGAGTTTAAGGGTAACAGTGAAAGTACCTTTCTAAAGCTTGAGAGATTATGTACTTTATAAATCTGCTGTTTATTTATGTTGGCCCTGCATCTGAGGATGGAATTAGGACCGTGATCAATAAGGGAGTCAGGGATGCAGCCACTAGCCACTAGCTGTAATTTTACCTGGAGCATTAGTAAGTATTCAGTCTGTGGCTGGGTAAGTGTGGCAGCTTTGAGTCTTGCAGGACAGGAAATGAGTTGGGTGAAGTTAAACAGACTTGTAGCATTGTTGGGTGTCTCCCTGTTAATACTGTACCAATCTATATTACACAGTTATCAAGGATTATGGTTTACTTTTTAATATCTGTTACAGTCCAGATGAAGGTTTCTCCTGCACTGGAAATGTTATTGCTAGGTGGAAGTAAACTACTACTGGGCTTTGCTTTTGTGATTATTTAACTTAAGTGACAAAAGTAGTGTTATAGAATTTTGTGTGGCGGGAGGTGGAAAGAGAGGTCGAGTGGGTTTTGGTAGGGTATGTGAACTCCCCCACCCTTTTTTTACTTCTATCAATTCTCAGTATGTTATAGCCAGGGGAAGGGTATCTTCATGTCTAACTTCCTGTTCGAATCAGGTTTCAATAATTACTATTAATACACTTGGGGGGGGAATGCTGGTTAACCTATGCATAGAATTCTGGTACTTTATTGTAAATGCTACAAAGATTCATATAACACAGGCTAAGGTTGGATGACATAACTAGGTTAATCTGTTTGATAGTGGTGGGGCTGTTCAAAGCAATTTGTAGATTTTGGATTTGGGAAGATGGTTTGCTGTTTGAGTGGATGTCCCCATATACTGTGAGGTGATGGTGATATAGATACAGAAGTAGAAAAAGTATTTTTATTTATATTTTATGGTATGGAGGGTGATTAAGAGTTGGGGCGTATATAGTAAGGTACATTTTTCTGTACAAGTGAATATAAGCAATGTTAAATATATGTGCTGCTATGGGAAATTAGAAGTGATACTTAACATGACTTGGCATCTGTGTTGTCCAATTTCATTCCTCCTCACTTCTGGGACGGATGGGAGGGAAGTGAGGAAGAATGAAACTGGACAACATAGATGCCAAGTTATGGTAAGTACATAACTTCTAAATCTGATGTTGTCCACTTCATTCTTCCTCACTTCTAAGTCAGAGTCCCCAGCTATGTAGTGCCCCTGGGTGGCCCTTATGGAAGGATATATGCAGGAGCACCATGGAACCAAAGGATGGTCTACTTCTGGAAACAATGTCTAACATAGTGAGACACGGGTATGATGTCTGGACCAAGTTGCTGCAGCACAAACCATTAATAGAAGTTCTGGCTGAAAAAGTAGATAAAGTGGCAATAGACCTCATAGAATGCACTTTTGGAGGGTGGGGGTAGCTGCATAACATTTAAAGAATAAAGGGTAGAAATGCAATTAGTAATCCATATGAAGACCGTAACACTATTTGGCCCAAGCGAATGGGTGAGAAGGATACGAATAACTGCTCAGATTTCAATGTTTATTTGTCCTGTGTAAATACACACAGTTGCCTATGAACATCAAGGAAATGCAACATGTATTCAACCCATGTTGGAATGGTTCAAGAAGAAAGCTGGAGATTGGATAGTCTGGTTTAGATTTGCCTCCATAGCCACTAAGCATGAAGGAAGGGGTTAGAGTTCTTAAAGAAACCCTATTTTTATGGAAAATAATGTATGGTGACTTGGAAGACAATGCCTGCAATTCAGACACCCTTTTTGTGGTGGTTACAGGCACAAGAAAAGCTGTTTTCCCCAAGATAAAAATGTTATATTACAAGAATCAGCTGGTTTGAAAGGTTTTTCAGTGAGACCTTGGAGGACAACAGTCAGGTCCCACAGAGAAAGATCTTTGATTAATGGCCTAAGTAAGAAGACTAGACTCCTTTCAAAAAGGCTTTACATAGCTTGCTCTTCCAATGTGAAAATATGAAATTGCTGCCAGTTGCAACTTTATAATAGATAAACTAGCTCCATCCTGGAAAAGTGAAGTTAAAAAAAGTAGCATGTCTAATATGGAAGTCTGAATAAGGATTAATATATTGTTTGGAGGCCTAAATAGAAAATGTTTTCCACTTTCTACTGTAGACCTTTTTTGTGGAAGGTTTCTGAGAGGCAAGAATAATCTTTTGGTCTGGCTAGGGTAGCCTGGACTTTGTTAGAATCATTGGAAGTGTAGAAACCAAGAGGTTAACTGAAGGGAGTGGAGATTGGAGGGCTGATGTTCTGACGGGGAAGAGATCAGATCTGACTGAGATCCAATATCCAAGGGGGATATTTCAGATGAGACCTCAGAAAGGGGAACCAAACCAAACAAGGCCAGAAGGGGACAATGAGAATTAGTGCAATCTTCAATCTACTTGCTTTCTGTAGAATTCTTGGGATCAGATGTACTGGAGAGTAAGCATATAGAAGACCCGAAGGCCAATTGTGGATTAGAGGGTCTTTAGGGGACTCTCTGACTGGAGGGATCGGAGCAAAATACCTGCTGCACTTGTTTAGGGGAGAGGTGAACAGATCTCAGCAAGGTTGGCCTCATCAGCTGAAAATGTGGTTTGCTACTGATTGATTGAGGGACCACTTGTGCCGGCTCAGAATGGACTGAGTGTCTTCTAGCACACTGGTCTCTCAGGGATTGTGAATTGCAAGGAGAAAGTGGTTTAACAGGTCACCCATTCCCACACTCTCATAGCCTCTCTGCACAAGGGATATGATAGAGTTCCCCCATTTGTTGATGTACCAGACAACTGACATGTTGCCTGTATGAACTGCTATTGTCCCCAGAGGGAAACAGTTGTGGAAGAATTGCAACGTCAGGAGAACTGCTGTCATCTCTAGGACATGTATATGCAATTTGGTCTCTGTCAGGGACAACGTGCCTCGGACCATTCTTCCCTGTTAATTCCCCCCACCCCAACAGGGAAACGTCTGTGGTCAATGTGGCTGTGGGAGGAGGAAGTGAAAAAGGTCCATCTAGATACACGTCATCTGACAGCATCCACTACTGGAGATGACATTTGCAAACTGGGGTTAGTTTGATAGGAACCAATAAAGGATGGAAGAGAATGGACCACTGCAGTACTCGCATGAAGAACCTCGCTAAAGTTACCAAAAGTATTGCTGCTGGCATTGAACGTAGCGCTCTTAGAATTAGCCATGCAAGAGGAGCTAGCATGTCCAGAAGTGTCTGTACTTGTTGCCTCAGAGATAATGCTCATTGTTGAGGTAACGCTGCTATTTGTGAAATTGTGTTCAACTGCATTCCTATGAACTCCAGGTCTTGCACCGGAGTTAGGTTTGACTTTCCCAGGTTTACAGTAGATACTCTGTGGCCCGGAAGAGGTGATTCTTTGTTGGTGCAATAAGCAGCCAATCGTCCAAATATGGAACACCTGGAATCCTTGCATTCTCAAGGTGAGCTGCTACCACACACTTGGTAAACACCTGAAAGGCTGTGGGTAAGGCCAAAAAGCAGGGCTCTGAACTGATCGTGAATGGCTCCCAGCCAGAAGTGCAGATGTCTCCTGGACAGTCTAGTTTGATATGATACTATGCATCCTGGAGATCCACAGAGCAGATCCATTCATCCCTGTGCAGAAGCTGCAAGATTGCCTGGACCGTGACCATCCAAAACTTCGACTTCTTGACATACAGATTCAGCTTGCTTAGATCCAATATCGGTCGTAGGTTCTCTCTCTTTTTTGGCACCAAAAAGAAGTGCAAATAAGTTCTGGACACTTGTTCAGTTGGGACTTTTGAATGGCTCTTTTTTTCTAGAAGTTTTTGAACTTCCCAAAAGGCGAACTCCCTCTGACTGGGTGGTCATCAGGGAGATTCCTCCTTGGACTTGGAGGTGGTAGGCAAAAGGGAATGTAGTAACTGTTGGATATTATGCTTAGCACCCAGCAGTCACTTGTTAGATTTTCCCAGGCATCTCAGTGCAATGACAGATGGCCCCCAACTGCCTCCACAGTAGGACAGTTGGGCAATGCTTCAGTAGTACTGATACAGCTGGTCAGAGAAGGGTTCTCTGATGCCCTGGTTTTGCAGACCTCCCTCTGCCTTTTCGGTGGTGCCTGCCATTAAATCCTCTTCCTCTGGAAGAGGAATCTTTCTGTGGATCCTGGAAAGAACCTTGACATTTTTTTGAACTCAAATTTTTTTAGCCCCTTGCTGGTTCCTTGAAAAGCTCCTTTGAGGGTAGAAAATGTTATCCATACTGCAGACAAAGTGTTTCCCCCCTTCTGGCTGCTGTGGGTGAGATTGTCATTGACAGATGGTCCGAAAAGGGAGGAAGTATTGAAAGGGGCATTAGTGAAAGATGCCTTAAAAGGTTCTGCAAACCTGCACAGCCTCATCCAGGTATGTCTCCTCAAGGCTATGCCTGATCCCACTGCTCGAGAGGTACCCTCTGCAGCATTAGAGATTAACCTCATCGAGGAATTAGCTAGAGAAGAAAGAGTAGCCAGCTGGGGAGACCCCTTCTTGAAGTCCTCCAACAAAGTCTCTGTAAGAGAGACTGTTAGCTCCTTAACCAAGTCTTTCTGACTGAGTAAAATGGGCCAGGTAGTTCAAAGCTCTCAGCCCAAAAGTGGCTGATGCGTAGATGTGCTTCCCATGTCTGTCCAAAGCTCGGGACGTCATGTTCAGGGGATGAACTGTGGAGCTCTGCTCGGCAGCTGCACCTTTGTGGCTGCCAACACCACAATAGCATCAATGGGTACACCTTTGTTCCATGAAGTCCATCACTAGGAAGGCTTAGATACTTATCTGCAGGTTTTGGAACAGGCTCCATGGTGTCGAGTTCCCTCCATGCCCATCGGGAAACTAGATCAATAAGTTCATCTGCCAAGAGGATTACCAAAGACGTAGATGTCTCCGCCCAAAATGCCTCCAGAAAACACAGACTCCTCAGAAGAGGGAAGTTGGTAGGACCATACACCTCTCTGCCTCAATATTTCCAGAAGTCTCTAAAGGAAACATCTCCAGGTGAAGATTTTGGGGACCTCTCTCCCTCATTTAAGTCTGTGTCCTCAGTTAATGGCTCCATAGGGGAGTCTAAGTGCCTCCTCTTGCACTTTTTCTTCTAATGTACCTCCCCTGCGGGTGGTTCAGGGGAAGAACTGGAAGATATAGGAGACCCCATGGGGGGTAGTAGCAGTCTGAAAGCTAGTTCGGGAGGGCTGACCTATGACAGGATGGATGGGCTCGGGGATCAGAAGAAATATAGACTGGGTAGGATCTGGGGGAAGAAGGAATGCAGCTCCAGGTCTAGAAAAAGTCCTACCACCCACAGGGCTGACAGACTCAAAGAAAACACTCTACTCTCTCAGAACTGAAGCTACCTCAGGAAAAGTAGTAGAATCTACCCCAGATTCGAAACCTCCAGATAGTATCAGACCCGAGCTGCTGAAGACTGAACGTCCTAGAGAAAGGGACAGATCTGACAAGGTTAGACCCAATACTCATCCCCTGGAGTCGGTGTTGACATCTCGGATCACAGACCTGCTCTGCTCCAATGGCATTGGTGCCGAGCAGGTCGATGACCCTGATGGAGTCAAAGAAATCATTATCCTCAGATTTGTTGATAACTCCCTCAGAGATACCGGATCCTGGGATTCCAAAGCAATGGTTTAGATCAGAACAGGAGCATGTAGAGAAGGTGCTGGAGATCTCATGAATCCTGGATGGGACAGAGATGGCAAAAGTCCCAAATCTATCTATGCCTTGAGGAAAGCTAAGCATCATCCTATCCATATCTGATTGAAGGCTCTGAGATAACCTAGAGGAAGCAGAGGAGTGCCTGGATCTTGGCGATGAGATATTGGAGGTAAGAACCAGGGATGCAGGTTTCAATATCAAAACTAGTGTTCCGCTCCAAGACCTCAGACCTGAAGCTGTTGAATCAGAGGATGACATTCTTGGCATAGGAGACTCTATAATGACCATGGTTGGATATGGGAAAAACAAATCCATAGATATATCTTAAGCCAGCTTTGGATCCAAAGTAGATTTAGATGCACTTGGATCCAAAAACTTTGGATCTAGTAGCCTTTGTCTTTTCCAAATGAGTAGCAGCAGCCCCCAGAAAAGCTTTGGAGGTTCCAAGATCCTTAGCGCTCAATGACTTGATAGGAGTTTGAGTTCTAGAAGCAGGAAAAATCCCCTTCAAGATTAACTTGTTCCGGCAGTCAGTGAGGACATGTGGGTTGAAGGCTGCGCATTATAGGATAATCAGCCTGCATATGCTCGGACCCCAGACAATACACACTTCTTGCTGGCATCAGAATTAGGAATGTTGTGCCCACAGGAAATGCATCTTTTGAACCCTTGTAGGCATATCAGTTTTATCAGACATTTTGACAGATAAGCCACACTACCATGTGCTCACAAACATGTGTGCACACACTCTAAAGAAATGCTATACAGAGTAAAAGCAAAGACTATTTAAAAATCTTTTTTTAACTACAGGAAAAGTGCCAAACCACTGAAAAAGAAAGTGAAAGAAAAGGGAAGAGTCCCCAACACTCAAAAAATGAAAAACTATAGGAGCTGAGGTATAGGAAGAATAGCAAAAAGGAATATTTATCTTAATTACGAATTGTAAGGAAAGTTGAACAAGGAGAGAAAAAAAGTCACTCATCTTTACAAATGAACATGCTAGAGCGCCACGGACCACATCTGTACATAAGTGACAAAAGAAATAACAGGGTTAGAGCAAGTGTGAGGCATTATGGGAGAGGGAGGAGCTCGAGGCTCAGATCACAGTCTTGTAAAAGTGGCCAAATTAAATCCTGTCAGATCCTAGACCCAGAAATCAGGAAGAATGAAATGGACATCAGATGTAGTAGTTTCTATTGTTAGGGTAGTTTGAATGTACTGGAAAGTTGTACAGATGTTGTGGTAGTGAAGATACACAGATATGAGAATGAGAGGGTGTGAGATATGCAGGTTTACGTGGAGGTAATGGGGCCAGGAAAGGGGCTTGGAGACCCTATTTAGTAGATAAAGAAATAAGGGGAAGGGAATTAGTCTGCTGAGGATGTAAATGTGGAGATTAACTGGTAGTGTTAGCAAAACGGAAGTGGTACATTCACACAGGCCAGTTGGCTAAACTGGTACAAAGATGGAGACAGGATAGTGTAAATGTAGAGGTTGAGGGGGTGGGTGGGACAGCAAACTGTGGGGCCCACCCACAAGGAGAATAAGCACTTTCACAAGAAAACAATCAGGACAGTGGAGCTCAAGTGAGATGGTGAGTGGATAAAAGCATGCAGGGTGTCAGAAAGACAGCAGTGTTGATTAACTAGTAAAGCATATCATTTTTTACGGGGACTTCCTTGAGTTAAAGGAGAAGTTATGGGAGAAAAAAGTGAAAATGAGGAATGTGTTAAGTGCAAGATCATCACTATGTTCAGGTGAAAAGGATGCAGCAGGCAGGAACAGTCATATATTTAGGGACTTAAGAGCTGAATTATATGACACCTCAGTATAACAAGTAAATGGGAGTTCCATCCCTGAGTCATCAACTGTGGTACCTTATCAATTATTACACAATGGTTAAAAAATATAAATATAAACTTTTCATTCACTGCTCTTTTTTATGGAATATAATAGCTGGCCAACAGTATCAGGACTTTTTATGGAACAGCAGTCATCAAAGAGGAAGGCAACTTAACAGTCAAGGTAGTAGCAAGCAGAAGACTGAGTGATGGACTATAATAGAAGTTGAAATAGCTTCATTAGGAGAGATAAAAGTTACAAGTCCTGGGCTACACTTGGTGTCCTCTTCAAGCTGAGGGTATTAATATGCAGCGCAAAATTAAATGGATTGTTGCCCATAACATCCTCTGTTCTATACTATGAAATCTTCAAAGATGTGTTCAGACGTCCTGTGGAGGCAGCCAAGACTAATTATGAAATGGTCTCTCTCGTTCCATAGATGAGCCTGCCAGATTACCTCAGATGCCCAGGAATAATGGCCCTAACATGTAAAGGATGCGTCTTTGTTTATTCTCCCCAAGAATTGGGGAGGTATGGTGGCAGTTCCCTAAAAACAACAAACCCTAAAGCAGTGGTGATGGTGACTGGCAGATCATATTGCAGTAGCAATCCTGTTATTGAGACAATTACTACAATGGAACATATACTCACAAAATTGTACTGCATTCATCAAAAGGAACACTGTTGCAGTACTTATTTAAATTTGTTTACTGGGATAGAATACTGATCAAACAATGACTAATTACACACAGCCCAGATTACGTACAATGCAAGAAAAACAATGTACAGTACATGAATACCAGTGGTTGACATTTATGGATACATACACTTCCTTCCATATCTGAAGAGTAGTAAAAACAGTTTACTACATCGAGGGGTGGCCTGAGCCCAGACCTGGGAGAAGGCAGCACCATGCCCTGGAGTACTGTAATGGCAAAAACATGTTTGGCTCTTGGACGGCACTTCCAGCATGTATTAATATGGTCTCTCAATACCTGCCAATCAGAAGCACCCCTACATTCACCTGGCATAGTAGTCATCCAGACAAACATAAGACAGAGTTTGTTCCCCTCCATATCCTGTCAGTTCAATCGAATCCAAGGGTATATTTCTGTCACTGACTTGATGGTCTAGCTTCACATCCCTGCCCAGGGCCAGAAGCATTTAAGAATTGACCCAAATGGTAAATAGGCAGGGGAAATACACAGTAACCTTACTAGCAGCAAAGTGGAGTGCTTGTGATACTATCCATCAACCCTTTAGTCACTGTGTGGCCTGCCAACAGTTTCATCTGTTTGGAGAAAGTGTCAGTAATAAGCCTGTTCATTTTTGAAAATAAGCAGATATAGCAGCTGCTCTGGTAGAACAGGTTGAAGTTAGTTGTATGAAGTCCCATTTCTGTGAGTGCAATTACTGCAAAGTAATCTCACTGAAAGACAGTTCAAAGGATCATAGGAGGTTACTAGGCTAATGGCCTTGGGGCCCTTACAAGCCTAGCCAACAGTTTATCCCCAAAAAAGAAACCTCAGTCAGCCCCTGTCAATGAGAGAGACAGGTGAAACCCCTGGGACAACTTTGTGGTTTCCCATCCACTCATCAAGGCTGTACTTGAAGAGGGTCAGTGAAGCACTCTGACATGTACGGGAAGTCTATTCCAGAGAGGAGTTAGATACAGATATGGAGCATCTCTAGTAGGGCAGATTCAATATTGCCTTGTAGGCGAGCTTCCTCTGACTGAGCCTGTCCACATAGGACAGTGGGTGTTGGAGCCCATGGATTCACTTCATTTCTGTGTTTCTGTGGTGGCCCCAGTTTGGAGAGGTACATTTGGAACGTACATACCAAGCAGGGGCTACTAATCAGGGATTGGAGGAGAGAGGGAGTACTCCTTTAATAAAACCTCCTTTTCTTATGAGCTTTTCCTATTCTTATAAAGAGATAAAGGCTTTTTCTGCTACTCTGACATCGAATGTGAGATTGTCAGAATGTGAGCAGCACAACACAGGCCCACTGGTCTCTCACCACTGGTTTGCCGCTTTGCCGGTGATGTGGGGGGCCATGTTTTGGGCCATGTTTATTTGAATGGTTTGATGCATTTTTGTAGGCCATAATAACTTAACCATTTTGACACCAGTCATTTGTTGCTGAGTAGTATATATTTTGTAGTATGTTATCATTTGCAGTCAATGACAGCACCAAACTTACAGACATGGTCATCATGGTCATCCACAGGGCCTTTGCCTTTGCCTGGGCCTAGAGCAGATGCCAAACAGTAGGGATCCCAGGACAGATCTGGGGGAACCACTAGTGGTGGGTCCAAAAAGGGATCAAAGGCCTGGCCAAGTCCAGACCCATTGTATGTAACCTGTATCCCCAGACCAGTGGGGACTGTCAAAGGCCTGACTCAAAGGCAAGATCTGTCAAAGATTCAGCCTAATCAGGGTGGCCTCAATCTGTCTCAGTGAGTCATCAACCTGGTATGTTCAACATAATATCCGCGCCATGGATTTACTGATTTTAAGGATCAGAGTTGTAATGCTAATGGGCGATTCCAGAGAGTCAGGTAGGCACATGGGCCTATGCCAAGGGGATTACAATGGCACACTTTCATTGCTAATGGAGTTTGTACTTTTCCCTATTCTGATATGACATTGGAAGTGCTGTAAGTTTGAGGGTTGTCCTAGCAAAACCATACTTTCCCTATTCCACTTCTCCTATTTTTTCAGTGATTTTGGAAGTGCTGTAAGTTTGAGGGTTGTCCTAGCAAAACCATACTTTGAGGCCCACTGAATTTTTTTTTTTCCAAATCAGTATCAACCATTCCAATCAAACTTCTAAGCCATCAGTAGAATGTGCTTTTATCCTTTCAGTATCAAGTTCATAGCAGAAAGTAATGCAATTAAGCCAGATAATTAATGCATTTTTTTTAGCATCAAACTTTTTGTTTTTGGCATAAAGGGAGGGCAAATAAATCTGCATTGAGCTGTCAAACTAGCTGGTTGTAAGGGAGGCAAGGGCAGTTTCTGTACTGCATTTCAAGTCTAAAAAAATCAAGGAGAGGGTCTTGACAAGATCCCACATGTCAAAAAAGAGCACAAAAATGATAGCTAAAGAGAAAATCCCATGATGCCAAATTTTTCATGATACATAGCTCTTGCACAAATAGCTCAGCAAAGCTTCATCAAGTAGATGCTGCACAAATACTAGATTTATGGATCTTCCTGCCATGCAAAAGCTCAAAACCAGCCTGATTTCCATAGACTTTCATAATCTGTAGTTGACAGTTGTCTGACGGCCCATCAGGCGTCGCGGTCTGTAGTTAGAGGTTGGCTTGTGTCTAGATTCAGGTCTTGACGGCTGGTATCTTAGGTCTGCTGCAGACAGACAGCAAGGTTCAGATGTCAGGTCATAAAAACTTTTGGACAAGATGAGTAGAAGGTGCAAGAAAAGGACAAAAAAAAAAGTACTGATGAGCAAAAAAGAACTAAATGTCGGTCTGATGATAAAGTAAACGAGATGATGGGAAAAAGAGTGTTTGATGAAGGAGCTAGAAAAGGTACCAAGGGGATAAAGCTTTGTAAATGTATGTACAGGACCAAGCTTAGCTTGCTTGGAATCCAACTCTTTCAAAAAGTATAGAGATGAAGCCATCATCCTAGCAGAGTGGGCCTTGACCTTGCCTAGAAGCCCAGCCAGCAGCAGAGTGGGCCAAATTACAATTACCTTAGACAGCCATTTGGAAAACTTTTGTTACAATTTGTTGAAGCCTGTTTTCTTACTTTGTCTGTTTATTGTTTTAGAATTTCTTTGTTTCCTCCTTCCATTTCAATTTTTAATTCTTCACTAGACTGAAGTTCTGTGAAGGCTATCACTATTCCTAAGGTCTTACAAAGTATACTTCCTTAGATTTTTAGGATTTTATAAATACTTTTAGATTTAGATTTTATAAGGTGCAGGGCATACATAGGACTACACAGTGCAGGGTGATACAGCGTCTGTGCCACTTTATGGTGATATAAATATGACACGCCAGTCAAAGCACGAATGCTTATCCATCAGCTGTTCTGCCCATTTGTCTTGTCTTAAGTGCCCCATTCTTTAGTCTTCAGATATTTTTCTGTATTATTCTGTTACTTTTTCTTCTCTTCTCTAGGATATAATTATGTTGTGGGAATTCTGGTCACAATGAAGGAAGGCAGTGAAATTGTCCTAATGCTGGCAGTCATGATCAATATGATCAGTCTCAGTGTCCTATGTAGTTAGTGCTCTGTCCTCATGATGTCTCATACTTGACCCTTCTTTTCTTTATATACCTTGAGAAATATTCTTCTTGTTGGCTGAGGCAGCTAAGGCAAGGCACAGCTAAAACTAAGGGGCAGCTGCAGCCAACAAGGCAACAAGGACAACTCAATCCAGAATGTCTTCCTGGTCTGGTTCCAGTCCAGTCCCATCCAGACATCTCTCAAAGGTGTAGAGACCATCCAGATCCATCCAGATTTTTGGATTGATTCTTCTGAACCCACATGCCTTCTTCTCAGATGCTTTACAATCATCTCCTTTGATGCATTTGGGGTGGATGAAGTTGATCAGGGGTTGAGGGCTTCATCAAATTCATCAAATCTTATCAAATCAAGAGATGAAGAGATTCTATTAGACCCATTCTCATACAATCAGGGACCAGTGAGGGACTGCTAGGGTGTGTAGGTGACAATTAAAAATCAAACTAAAAAGACCAAGTATATTGCCTATATGCTGCCAGCATGACATGAATGGAGATATTCAAAGGCTATTTTAATGCTTAATGCCTTGATGGCCTTGAAGCCACCTCAAGGGACATTAGTCCCTGCTCCTCCCTGGTCTTTCACGCCTATTAAGAGAACACGGGAATCAGATTCCTCATATGAGGACCTAGATTCTGTGGAAGAATCCATTGCATACTCCTCTCAAATTCCTTTTCCTCTGAGCTCAAGTCTAGAGGAACAGGATTCTTTGAGCCTGGATCCCACGTTGGAAAAATTATCCTTTGGGGATACTATTGCTCATATGATGGAGTAATTAAGTGGGATTGCTCCCCGGTCTCTGGCATCCAAAAGATACACTATGAGCTTCTACAAATGGTGTCTCCAAAGCAGTCTGCAGTGCCTCCTGTGTTGGCAGCACCTTTAGACATCACCTCAGCTGTCGCTATAGCTCCTGACTCTCAGCCTCCCCAGCCCCTAAGAAACTTGATGGGTTCTATAAGGTGCCTAAGGACTGCAAATTGTGTGTCCTTCTGCTGACCTGTGGTTTCAAGTCTCAACTGATAAGCCTTCTGAACTTTTGCCTTCTTCTAAGAGTCTTCCTTCAGATAAGGATAGTAGAGATATGGAAAGCTTGGGTAAAAAAAAGTGTACCACATGACAATACATGTCTTGTCTCTCCTTTCTCCAGTACCTAAGATTTTGTATGACCTTCCTGATTCAGAAGCGAAAGTTTCAGCTTTTTTCCCCCGCCTGGGCCCAATTTCCAGGTCACTTGTCACTCCATAAAATGCAGTTACAATGCTGCTGATGCCTCATTCAGGGCTGCTACTTTTGGTTTTCTGAAGAGGCATTTTTCTTGGCTTCATTTTCAGGTTTTTCCTGATAACATTAAAGCCAAACTTTTGGATGGCACTCTGGATAATAACCTTTTGGGGACAACTGCTGCCAACCTCTTCAAGTCCCTACATAAGAGTAAGGCCATGCAGAAACTCCAGAATATTTGTCTCTCCCCTATACCTAAATGTCAAAAATTATCCTTCTAAATCTGCCTTTGTCCATAGGCAGACCTGTCAACCTCCCAAAGTTAAGAAGGGATCCAGGCGTATTCCTCCCAAGTCCACTCAGACCATCTCAGAAGCCTTCCTTTCAGGACAAGACTTTCTATTTGACGCAGTCTCCTCTTCCCCTCAGCCAGGTCCACTTGTCTGTCCACCTTTCTCTCCTCGCGTTCAAATTGGCAAAAGATCACCTCAGACTTTTCAGTGCTGTCCATCATTTGTCAGGGCTACTTTAATTTGAAACAGTGTAAGAAACTTGTGTGTGTGGAAGATTTCAGTCCACATAGCTCTAGTTAATCACTGTATATTAATCAGATCAGACAATAGAAGTAGAAGTAGTGAACTTAAACTCGTCTTAAGTAAAATAAATAAATAAAATATATATAATTGTACAGAATTACTAAGTATTTGAAAGTAATCCAAGCAAGGTAGGCAGTGTTTCCACTTGAAAATCCTTTATTAAGTACACAGACAAGTGATCCAAGTAAAACAAAACTACAGTAATAGTTTCCTCACAAACTTTCTAAATATATATATACTTTTTATCAGGCAAGGGAGTGGTTTATTGTGCTGTACAACAAGAAGTTATGTACTCACCATAACGTTCGATGTATGTAGTCCATCTTGCCTTACATTCTTACCCATGGGTTTGGAGCCGAACCTCGGCTCCGACTCGGCCATACTCTACCTCGAAGTCTTCAATTGGCTTGTGGCTAAGAGGTATCCCATCATGCAACAGGCCCATTCCCCAGATCTTGTTTGTTGCAAGCGCACACACACATACTGGGAAGAACAACCCTAACCAAAAGGACCACTGACACCTAGAGACTATACCTCTAGGTCCTCAAGGAGGGGATAGGAGGGTGGGTTAGTAAGAATGTAAGACGAGATGGACTACATACATCGAACGTTATGGTGAGTACATAACCTCTTGATGTTATGTAGTCCAATCTCACTTTCATTCTTACCCCTGGGACAGCATCCCTAGCACCTTGACCTTGGGTGGCTCAGTGAAAAAAACTCAAGCACTATAGAACCAAAGAAAGACCTGCCTCTAGAGACCAGATCTAAATTGTAGTGACTAATAAAAGTATGAGGCGAAGCCCATGTTGCTGCAGCACAAATATCATCCATAGACATCCTAGCCTGAAATGCAGTAGAGGTAGCCACAGATCGTGTAGAATGAGCCTTCACTTTAAAGGGTAATTCATTGCCATTGGAACCATAAATAAATGAGATGCAATTGGAGATCCAGCGAGACAGGGTTACTTTAAAGACAGGAACCCCAAGTCTAGTGTCTGAAAACGAGACAAACAGTTAATCTGATTTCCTGACATCTTTTGTCCTATGTAAATAGAAATGCAATCATTTATGAACATCTAGCTGATGAAACTTAAATTCTGCCTTGCTAGAAAATTCAGGAAAAAACACAGGCAACTCAATGGCTTGGTTGATATTGACAACAGAAGCAACCTTTGGAATAAAAGAAGGATTGGTTCTTAAGGAGACCCTGTCTTTGTGAAACACCAAATAAGGTGGCTTAATCGATAAAGCTTGGAGCTCAGAGACGCACCTAGCTGAAGTTATGGCTACCAAAAATACTGGTCTTCCATGACAAGAATTTTAGGTCACACGTAGCTACGGGCTCAAAGGGAGCCGAGGTGAGCTTCTGTAAAACAAAACTGAGGTCCTATGGCATTACTGGATCAAAGACTGGAGGTCAGAGTAACATATTGTCCCTTTCAGAATGGCCCTACAAAGCCTATGAGCCATAAGGTTGGGCTCATTAACAACGTGAAAAGTAGAAATCGCTACCAATTTCACTTTAATGGTTGCTGCAGCTGATCCCTGACTGAGCAGTTGAGAAAGAAATTCTAATATTGCCGAAATAGGAGCTGTATAAGGATCAATATGTCTTTCATGAGCCCAAATGGAGAATCTCTTCCACTTACTGGAATAAATCTTCCTGGTAGAAGGCTTGTGGGAAGAAGACAGAATATGGACCACTTCCGGGGAAAATCATGAAGCTCAACAAGGGAGGGAACTGGAGCAGCCAAGCTGTCAACTTGAGGGTCTGGATGGAGGGAGGGATGGAACTGTCCTGACATACGAGTCAGCAGATCTGGATCTGGGTCCAGAATCCAGGGATCGTCCATTAGACAGGGTTGAAGGAAGGGATACCAAATTTGACGAAGCCAGTGTGGGGCAATCAGGATCATTTTGCTTCCCAAAGACTGTGCTTTCTGAATGACCTTTGATATCAGAGGAAACGGTGGAAAGGCATAGAGAAGACCAAAGGGCCAATCATGAACCAGAGCGTCCCTGGGTGTCTCCTCCGGGGGGATAAGGGTGAATTAGCTGTTGCATTTGGCATTGAGGGGGCTGGCAAATAGATCGCAGCAAGGCTGACCCCATCTGTGGAATACCTTCTCCGCAACATATTTGTTCAGGGACCACTCGTGAGGCATTAGGATAGCTCTGCTCAGCCTGTCGGCAATTACATTGGACTTCCCTGGTATATGCGTTGCAATTAGAAAGCGTTGGAAGACACCGCCCACTGCCAAACTCGAAGTGCCTCTCTGCAAAGGGGGTATGATTTAGTTCCTCCCTGCTTGTTCAGATACCATACCACCGACATGTTGTCCGAGTGGATTGCAATTGTACCTAGAGGGAGAAACCTCTGAAGTGCTTGCAGCGCTAATAGCACTGCTCTCATCTCCACAGACATTGATGTGCAAATGGGTCTCGTGATCCTGCCATGTGCCTTGGACTGTCCTGCCGAGATAATGCCCCCCACCCGATCTGGGAGGCATCCGTGGTCACCGTGGCAACTGGAGAAGATGGGACAAAAGGCTTGCCCACATTGAGATTGCTGGCCTGAAGCCACCAGCATAGATCCTGCTTGCACGTGTCCATAATCAGAATAGAATGGGAAAGTGGAAGATAATGTAGTGACCCATTGGGCGAAAAGCAGCCACTGAAGAACCCTGATGTGTAGTCTGGCAAGGGGAACTAGCAGGATCGTGGCAGCCATAGTCCCTAATAACTTGAGGACCACTCTTGCCTTGACCTTCCTCAATGGTAGTAAAGCGTAGACCTGCTGTTGTAGAGCCTGAATTCTCTCTTCTGGTAAGAAGGCCCTCATGAGCACTGTATCTAGTTCGGCGCCGATAAAAGTGACATGCTGCAAGGGCAACAAGGCAGATTTTCCCAATTTAGAGTAATTCCTAACCTTTGGCACAGTGTAATGGTGGCGTCCCTGGTCTAACAGTAGATGCCTGGTGGTGGCAGAAAGGAGCCAGTCATCCAGGTGCAGAAACATATGGAATCCCTGATGTTTTAAGTGAGCCATTACCACTGCCATGCATTTGGTGAACACCCTGGGGGCTGTGGTGAGACCAAATGGCAGGGCATGAAACTGGAAATGACTGGCTCCCAGCCGGAAGCATAGATGACTTCTTGATGCCCTGTCCATCTTGATATGGTAGTAAGCATCTTTGAGGTCAATGGAGCACATCCACACATCTTTCCCTAACAGAGGGAGCATTGACTGTAAGGTGACCATGCGGAACTTGGACTTTTTGTACATGCAGGTTCAATCGGCTGAGATACAAGATAGGTCTCAGGTCCCCTGTTCTTTTCGGCACCAAAAAGAATCTGGAGTAAGTCCCTAATTCTACTTGGTCTGCGGGGACAGGCTGGATGGCTCTCTTTGAAAGCAACTTTTTTAATTCTAAAGTTGCAGTATCCGTTTGACCGGGTGAAAGGTCTGGCATTCTCTTGGTTGGCGAGGGAGGAGAAGAGAAGGGAATATGATAACCTCTGGAAATTATCTTTAAAACCCACTCATCTTGGGTGATGTTTTGCCAGGCTTCTGGAAATAAAGAAATGTGACCCCCGACTGGCTCCAGAGATGCCCAGTCAGGCCTCCTTTCAGAAGTGCTGGTAGGGAGAACCGCGGAAGGAATCACAGTCCCCCTGGTTCTGCGGGCCTCCTCTGCCTTTAGGGCAGCATCTACCTGAATTTCTACCCCCTCCCCTGCCTCTGCAGGGGGAATCACTTTGTGCTTCCTGAAAAAACCTCTGCAACTTCTTGAACCACATTTTCCCACCATTCTGGCCCTTGGGGTAAGGTCTAGAAGGAATGGAAAAATGGACTCCCACGGCAGACAGGGTTTTTCCTTTCTGTTCGCACCTAGTGAGAGTGTCCTTCACCTTGGTTCTGAATAAAGATGAACCGTCAAATGGGGCATTGGTGAATGTAGACTTGAAGGCCTCCGTGAAGTTACACAGGCGCATCCATGAGTATCTCCTAAGAGTGATTCCAGAACCCGCTGCCCTGGTCACTCCGTCTGCTGCGTATGAGATCAGCCTCATGGAGGAGTTGGTAAGGGAATTTATGGTAGACATCTGTGCATTGACCTTCTGTGCCACGGCATTAGAAACGTTACCCTGTAGAGAATCTCCTAGCTCTTTTAGGAGATGTCTCTGGAGCTTTGTAAAATGTATCAAGTAGTTCAGCGACTGCAGAGTAAAGGCCACAGAGGTAAACACATGCTTTCCATACCTGTCCATGGCCCGGGACTCCTCGTTAGGCAGATGGATGGTAGACGAGGATTCAACAAGTTCCTTCTTGGTGGCTGCTGCCACCACCATGGCATCTATTGGAATGCCTTTCGTCAGATATTCCTTGTCTGTGGAAGCGGACAAAAACTTATTGGGTCTTCTAGGGACCAGTTCCACAGTGTCAGGAGTTTCTCACACCTTTCAACAGACGAAATCTAGTAGCTTATTAAAAGGGGGAGAACACCCAAGAGGCAGAAGGTTGAGACCTGAAATCCTTCAGGAACACAGACTCCTCATCAGAAGGGGATTTGGAGGACCAGCCGCCTCTCTGTTTCAAGATCTCCAGGATATCTGAAAAAGAGATCTTCAAGACGACTTGGGGGAACCCTCTGACTCCTCGAGATCGGTGTCTGATGCGACAGACTCCTCCGGGGAGTCGACGTGTTTCCTCGTACACAATCTGTTTCTGGCAGGCTCCTCAGGCAAAAACTCTGGGGAGACGTCAGAAAGTTGGGGACTACTCATGGAGGTATCCTGAGGCCTTGGGTCTCCGCTGTCCTTGGATAGAGGGTGATCTGAAACTGACACTGGTGCCGGAGGGAGCAGTGTGTCAGTGCCGTAGGATGCAGCTGACGACCTGACCAGCATGCTCCTCATAGCCTCGAAGGCTGATTCCCCCCGGCTCCGAAGGTTGACTAACTGTAGAGGATATGGTGGTAGCCCTCGGCGCAGAGATGAGGTCCAAAGCAAATGTCTCGTCCAAGCTCACCTGAGCCAAAGCACAGAGAGGAAGGCTCGGAACTGATGAAGATTGCTCCGAGCCCTCCCCCTCGGGTCTGACTGGGCAACTGTGGACCCTTGACCCCATGGATGGAACAGACTGGGTTGGAGTGGAAATCGGAAAATACAGTTTTGTACCTACCATAAATGTAAATGTCCGATAGGTATGCATCTGCAGTCCTAACATATGGGTTGTCCTGCCTCAGGCAGCCCCTCGGTCGGCCGGATTCCAAAGTCTGGGTCTGGCCTCGGCTGATGTCGCACTTCACCCGACGTCATAGCTGCTGTTTATTGGGTATAAAGGCATCAGCCGACGCCATTTTCCTCAGTGTTTCTTGCCCCAGATGCTAGGTGCCCTCTAGGAAGGCTAAATTTGGATAAATGCAAATAATTCCAAACAGTAGAGAGCAAACAATATATATATATATATATATATATATATATATATATATATATATATAGATATATATATATATATACATATATACAAACAAATACACCATAATAGATTCCCCCAGCTAGCTAAAAGAGGGGTAAATACCCTAGGAATACCACAGAGGGGAAGGAGGGTGGGTAATCCTGACTGCAGATGCATACCTATCGGACATCTACATTTATGGTAGGTACAAAACTGTACTATGTCCTTCAAGGATGCATCTGCAGTCCTAACATATGGGTAGAATACCATAGCCAAACTGGGGGAGGAGGCACTAAGATAAAGATGGTGTAGTTAAGATCCCTTGCAAAACAGCAGTTGCAAAACCTGCTCGGGATCTAGAGTATAAGGGAAGATTATAATGCTTGGCAAATGTATGCACGGAGCTCCAAGTAGCAGCTTCTAAAATGTCTTTGGTAGCCACTCCTCGTAGGAAAGCTGTAGTGGTGGCTGTAGCTCTTGTGGAATGAGGTCTGATATTTTCAGGAGTTATCTTTCCATGAAAAGAATAGCAAAATCGAATGCAATTTCCTATCCATTTTGAGATTGTCTGTTTTGAAATTGCTTTTCCTTGCATTCCTGTTGCATATGCTACCAGAAGCTGGTCAGTTTTTCTGCTGGTCTTAGTTCTGTCCAGATAGTAGCGTAATTGTCTGTGCACATCCAAGGTATGTAGCAGTCTTTCCCCCCTGTTCTGTGGGTTGGGGAAGAATGTAGGTAAATGAATCGCTTGGTTCAATGATACTCTGGAGACCACTTTTGGCATAAAGGTAGGGTTAGTTCTCAGAGAGACTCTGTCCTGATGGAAGATAAGGAAGGGTTGTACTGCCATTAATGCCTGTAACTCAGATACCCTTCTTGCTGAAGTGATTGCTAGCAGGAAAGCAGTTTTCCAAGACAAGAACTGTAACTCTGCTGTTGCTGCTGGTTCGAAAGGGGGGAGTGTTAACTTTTCCAGTACAAAGTTGAGATCCCATGTAGGTAAAGGTGGTTTCCTTGGAGGTTTTACATTTTTGATTCCTCTCAAGAACTGCCTGAGTAGAGGATGAGAGAAGACAGGAGGATCCATGTTGTATTCTGCTGAAATTGCTGATGCATGAATCTTAATGGAGGAGTAAGACAGGCCATTGTGGAACAGTTCTGCTAAATATTCCAGGATGTGTGCTATGTTTGCCAATGAGACATTTTCTCCCTTTGCTGCACTCCAAATGAGGTATCTTTTCCACTTGGCTGAATAAGTCTTCCTTGTGGAGGGTCTGCGTGCCTCCAGGATAATATCCTTAACCCTCTGAGATAAACCTGGGTCATTTTGTTTTATGCAATATTCCAAGCAGCTAGCTGCAGTGTTTTCAAGTTTGGATGTAGGATCTTGTAGTTGTCCTGTGTTAGAAGTAAGGGACATAGAGGTAGAGGCCATGCGTGTGTCCGAGACATGCTTCTCAGTAGCGGGTGGGGAGGCGAACAGGTCTATCTCTGGTAATCCCCATTTCTTTGTTATGGCTTTGAAGATATCTGGATGCAGCATCCATTCGTGAGCATCCGTGGTAGTTCTGCTTAAGGTGTCTGCTAGAGAATTTTCTTTTCCTGGAACAAATCTGGCCTGAAGTTGAATGTTGAGATTTAGGGCCACATTCCACAGGTCCATTGCCATCCGGCATAGAGGATATGAATGTGTACCTCCCTGTTTGTTGATGTACCACATGACTGTGGTATTGTCCATCCTTATCAGCAGATGACCCTGTTGAAGGAGTGGTCTGAATGCCTGGATCGCATGTTTCACTGCCAGCATCTCCTTTAGATTTATGTGTAGATTCAGCTGGTCTTGGGTCCATAGACCTTGTATACACTTGTCCACCATGTGTGCCCCCCATCCTAGTGAGGCGTCCGTGGTGATGATCTGGCTTGGATGAGGTTTGTGGAAAGGCAAGCCTCTGTTCAACTGACAGGCCTGAGCCCACCACAAGAATTCTTGCTTCAGGCATGGAATTATTGGAATCTGGGCTTCTAGACTGTGCTTGTGTTGAGACCATACATTCCTTAGGTACCATTGTAGCTTTCTCATATGCAGCCTGGCATGTGGAACCAATATTATGCAGGATGCCATGTAGCCCAGGGCTTGCAGGACTTTCCTTGCAGTAAGCCGAGTTTGTGTTGTTAATGTCATGAAGTAGACTGGTAGTTGCTTTTGTTTTTCTTCTGTGAGAAAAGCCATCTGAGTTGATGTATCCAGTTCTGCACCCAAAAATGTTATCCTTTGGGATGGTACTAGCCTTGACTTTTGCATGTTGACTGTGTATCCCAAGGCTTGCAACAGTTGTATGACATTTTCCAAATCTTTTGTTAATTTTGCCTTGTTGTCCGCTTGTATTAGGCAGTTGTCCAGGTACGGGTAAATTTGAATTCCCTGAAGCCTGCAATGAGCAATTACTGATGCCAGGCATTTCGTGAATACTCTGGGCGCAGTAGATAAGCCAAAAGGCAATGCTGAGAATTGATAATGCTCTGATCCTGCAAGAAATCTGAGGTGTCTTCTGCAATCTGGTCGTATAGGGACGTGCAGGTATGCCTCCTTGAGATCTAGAGTCACCAGCCAAGACTCCTTGCCCAGCATGGGAAGAAGCTGCTGGAGGGTCAGCATTTTGAATTTTGGAACAATGAGGTATGTGTTCAGTGCGGACAAGTCTAGAATAGGTCTCCATTGATTTTCTTTTCTTGGTACAAGGAAAAGCCTGGAGTAAAATCCTTGGCCTTGTTCCATAGGTGGTACCTCTTCTATAGCTCTCATCCTTAGTAAGTTGTTGATTTGTCTTAGAGCCGCCTGTTTTTGGCTTGGTGGTAGGTTTGGCATTCCTCTCTTTTTGGTAGAGTGTGGAAGTGAAACCTGTAGCCCTTGTCTATTGTTTGTAAAGTCCATTTGTCTCCTGTAATGTAATGCCAGTTGTCGGAAAATAAGGCTAGCTTTCCCAAGGGTGCTTCCAGTTGTTCCCTGGTAGGCGGAACTAGAGCCAAGTCATTGTGTCTGCCCTGTGGAAGTGGTTGTAGTTGAATCTGTGGCAGTACTTCTCTGGTTGGTAAGTTGCCACTGACGTCCCCTGTAGGCACCCCTAGATTGACCTCTGCCTCTGGGGCGTCTATTTCTGCCTCTCTGCGCTCTGGAGTTGTCTGGAAAGGACCAATTCTTCGAAGGCCAATTTCTGCTAAACCTTGGAGGTTGGACCTGTAAGAAATCCTTGACTGTTTGGACAGATTTTGCTTTTTCTTCCACCTTCTTTAGAACCTCCTGTGCAGGGGAGCCAAACAAACTTTGTTTCTCCATGGGAGCATCTAGGAGTTTTGACTTGACATGGTCTGGTAAGGATTGTTCTTTTAACCAGGCATGCCTTCGAATCACTGTTCCAGTCATAGCTGATCTAAAGGAAGCCTCCAGTGCATCATAGCCACATTTTAAGAAATGGTTACTGACCTGCTGAGAGTTATGTACCAAATCCTGAAGGGACTTGCGGTCTAAAGGTTCAGGAGAAGACAGTTTTTTATTTAGCTGGTCTAACAAAAATTCCTGGTACTGAATTATGTGAAATTGACAGTTCAAGGCCCTGGCCGAAAGAGTAGCAGAAGTATAAACCTTTTTACCCCATCTCTCTAATGCTCTAGATTCCCTTTCAGAGGGAAGAGGGTTTTTGGCAGAGACAGCTGCCACACCACCTTTAGGGCCCTGTGAAATGGTTTCAGGGTCTGCAACAGGAGCCTTATACAAATGGTAATGTGTGTCCGGGACCCTGTAATATCTGTCTGGCTTGGCAGGGGCCGGAGGAAGGGAATCAGGGGCAGTACAGGCATCATTATATGCATCATCAACAACTGTTAGTACTGGTGGAATGGCTAAAGGCCTATGCTGTGGTAAGTGTAAAAAGGTCCTTAGCCTTTTCCTTGAATCTGAAAAATCCTGGCCCTGCCATTGGAAGTGTTCCCTCATAGCATGCAAGGTTTCCCCAAAGGAAAATTCTTCAGGAGGAGAAGCAGAAGGAATGGAGTCTTCTGCATCAGAATCCTCATAAGGAGAATATGGGCCTTCGTGAGGGTCTGAAATGTCTGAGTCATCCGAGGAATAATCTGTAGAGACAGGTTCGGGGTTCAGTCCTAGGCCTCTTGTCTGGAGGGCTGAGAGGCCCTGTCTGGGTGAGGTTGGGATCCCTGATCAAAGAAATGAGATCCTCAGCCAGGCTGAGTATTTGGGAACTAGAGGTAGGCCTATGTGAAGGAGTTTTAGCAAGTAAGGCCTTAGAAGATTTAGCTGCTTTAGCCCTGGCAAAAGCCTTGATACACATAGAAGCAGGGGGTCTAGCAGCCCCACGTGCAGGGGTAGATATGTCTAAAGGAATAGTATCTGACAAAACCTGGGTGCCTGCTTCTGTAGCAGTAAATTCAGTAGCAGATTCAGCCATGCTCTGTGAGGCCTCGGCTATCGGAGGCATGCTTTCGGCCGAAGGAAGAACCGGGGGGCTCGGTTTCAGCCGAAACCGAGACACTCGCGGTTGGCCTAACCGTGGTTTCAGCCGAAACCATGGGCCGCGAATGTCAGTCCTTTTCCTTGCGCTTTTTAGCTAATTGAGTAGTCGGAGTCTCCGACGGCATTTTGTATGCAAAAGCGGGACCAAAAAACTCCTCTGCAAACTCCGACCGACGTCTAAGCGTCCGGTTGAAGGAAGCACAGGCTAGACAAGCTGATACGTCGTGGTCTGGGCCTAAGCAAGGAAGGCAGTAAGAGTGGAAATCCTTATGAGGTATTTGTTTCCCACAAGTTAAACAATTATTTACTTTGTCTGACATCGGCTGAGGCAAGAAAGCGTCCCCAATGGGGTACTTAGCTTTTTAGAAGTCTTCGGTAGTAGAAATCTCTGGATCTGACCGACCAGCACTTGCGAACAGCTTCTGCTTCGGGCACCGCGTGGCAAGAAAGACTGGGGAAAATGGCATCGGCTGATGCCTTTATACCCAATAAACAGCAGCTATGACGTCGGGTGAAGTGCGACATCAGCCGAGGCCAGACCCAGACTTTGGAATCCGGCCGACCGAGGGGCTGCCTGAGGCAGGACAACCCATATGTTAGGACTGCAGATGCATCCTTGAAGGACATCCAGGAGGCCAGGCGAAGCTACTGGAACCAACCTAACGCCACCAACCTAATGGCACCCAACGGAACTGACAACTCTGGCTCTGAGGGCCGAGAAAGGCTTGGAGGAGGAACAAACGATGAAGGGGCCCATGGTCTCCGGAGCCAACTGGGTCGGAGTCTAAATCAATTTGCCCAGCACCGATGACTGAAGCAGTTTCTTCACCACTCTATCAATGTTCTCATCGGAAAGGGACCTCGAGGACTTGGAGGATATAGTTCGAGATCTGGATCTCCCTACGAGGGAGACTGATGTGAAGGAGAACCCGGTTGAACAACTGGAGACTGGCTCCGAACCAAAATATCTGTGACCGGCTCTGAAAAGCTGGGAGCCGATACAGACAGTCAATATACCACCTTCTGTCAGCACCGAAGCCAATGGAGCCAAAGGAAGAGATGCTGTTCTAACAACTTTCTCTGGCGTCTCCGAAGAAAGAGACATAGCCGGAAAGCGCTTCTTAGCAGTCTTTTTGTCCTTTTTAGCTGGAGAGGATATGGTACTGGAAGACTTAGCCAAGTCTTCCTCGAAGGAGTGTTTAAGCAGTCCTTTCAGGATGAGCTTTGTTCAGTCCCCGTGTGCTACAGGAGAGGAAGAAGGAATGACAAAACAAGCAGGACTCTTGGAAGTGAATAGCCCCCAAGCAGTACACGCACACAGAGTGCCTCATCAGTCAAAGACATTTTATTGCTGCATTCAATACACTTCTTAAAGCCTGAAGGCTTGTGTTCCTTAGAATCCTTAGACATGCTGTATAAGGAGTACACACACACACACACACACACACACACACACACACACACAGACAGAGACAAGCTGCAAAACCACATGTACACACAAAAAACCTAACTAAACCCTGCGCGGAAAACTAGAGCCTCTAACTAAAAATGGCCTAGTAACTGACGGGAACAGAAACTACAGGGAGGACTAGGTCCTCTAATTTAAATGGGCCTAGCCCAGGGAAAATAAAGGCAGGATAACACCACTATCCGATAAAGATACTAAATACGTTACAAGTAACAGAAGCACAATACAAAGAGACCACACAGAAACAATGGGGAGGACTAGGCCCTCTAACTGAAACGGGCCTAGCCCATGGGAAGAAAGGGAGAGGACGGGATACCAAAAAAACGGCCAAAGAAAAAGGCCACACAACCAGCCAGAGAGAGAGAGAGAGACGCACAGTAGCTATGAAAATAGCCTTTTTAGATCAACAAATATCCAAAACTTTAGAAAAAAGTATACTTAGCCACGGCCAAAAGCACGACCACGTCTGAGCGTAACGAGCGGCAAATGAGATCTGGAGAATGGGCCTGTTACATGATGGGATACCTCTTAGCCACGAGTCAATTGAAGACTTCGAGCTAGAGTACGGCCGAGTCGGAGCAGAGGTTTGGCTCCGAACCCAGGGGTAAGAATGAAGGCAAGATTGGACTACATAACATCAAAGTGTTATTGGTACACATGTTAAATTCACATCCCTTCCCCCATCAGTGTGACATTCAAGCTGGTCCTGCCCTACTTAGTAGCTGTCATAATAATATAACCCTTATGTACTTTAAATACATTTTATAATGTAGTACCTCTTATTTAACCATGTTATTAAGTAGATTATTAAATCTGGGATTTTATCCAAGACAATATACTACATGGTTGGAAATATATCTACCTTAGTCCATTTGGCAATCAAAAATATATACATATACACTTTGCATGTAAAAAATGTTAATAGATTATGAAAATAGAAAAAGAAGTTATGTCCTTACCATAACGTTCCATGTGGAGTGTTCATCTCGCCTTTGTTCTTACACATGGGTGTCGGAGCCGAGTCGGCCGCTTAGCAAAGCTTTGCATCCAGAAGAAGCTTGAGACCAACCTACCTCCCACAATCCCCTCTGCCTTTACCTCAGATCTAGTTTGCAAGAAACACCACCAGATCCAGCAATAACAATGTAATCACCTATAAAGAATACATACGTATACACAAGGAACGTAACTAGCTCAAGCCAGTAGAACAACAGAGAGACCACTAGTGGGAGACAAACAGACCAGACTTCTAAACCGAACGTTCTTCCAGACCTGAGGGTGGGAAGATGGGAATGTAAGAACAAAGGCGAGATGAACACTCCACATGGAACGTTATGGTAAGGACATAACTTCTTTATGTGAGAGTGTTCAATCTCACCGTTTGTTCTTACACATGGGTAGCGTCCCTAGCTCCGTTACCCTGAGTGACTCACGGAAGAATGTTCCTGAGCACAGTGGAACCAAAAGATGCTCTGTCCCTGGGAGTCCTGTCCACTTTATAATGAGTGATGAACGTATGTGGTTTAGACCAAGTGGCGGCTGCACAAATAGTGTCCAAAGGCAGACGAGCCGCATGAGCCAAAGATGTAGAAACTGATCTAGTAGAATGTCCCTTTGGTTTGGTGGGCAAACTCTGATTAGAAGCAGAATAAACAAACAAAGGTAATACAATCAGTTGGCCATTTGGAAAGAGTACGCTTCGTCACTGCCATGCCCTTTTTGTTGTCCGCAAAGGCTATAAAGAGTTGGTCTGCTTTTCTATGGTCTTTAGTTCTATCTAGGTAGAATCTGAGTCATCTATGAACATTCAACTTGTGCAACATATATTCCAGCTTATTGGAGTGGTTTTTGATAAATGTGGGAAACTCAATGGACTGATTAATGTTGTTAACTGAACAAACCTTAGGGAGGAAAGAAGGGTTGGTGCGTAATGATACCCTGTCCGGGTGAAAAATTAAATATGGCTGCTTAATGGAAAGAGCTTGAAGTTCTGATACTCGTCTGGCTGAAGTGATAGCTACTAGGAAAAGAGTTTTCCAGGACAAGAACTTTAAGGAACAGGAAGAAGCTGGTTCAAAGGGTGGTAACATTAGTTGGGATAAGAGTAGATTTACATTCGAAGGAGCTGTAGGAAACCTAACTGCTGGTCTAAGATGAAAGGACCCTTTCAAGAAGGCCTATGAACCATAATGGGCACTCCGTTCTCTCCTACATGAAAGTTCGAAATAGCAGCCAACTGAACTTTTAAAGTGGCAGTAGAGGCCCCTTGATGAAACAGCATGGACAGGAACTCCAAAATCTTGTTTAGAGGGGCCACTAAGTGGTCTAAATGCTGTGCAGTCGCTCAGTAGACAAAACGTTTCCACTTACCGGTGTAAAATTTTGTAGTGGAAGCCTTGAGAGGCTACCAGAATGTCCTGAACCGTCGGAGAGAGAAGATTAGACCTGGCCAAGTAGGGAAGCGGAGCAGCCAAGCTGCTAAACTTGAGGGACAGGAGCGACGGGTGGGGAGCTCCTGACGAATGAGTCAGTAGGTCTGGCACCGGGTCCAGAATCCAGGGCTCCCGCATTTGGTGAGCTTGAAGAAAGGGAAACCAAATCTGTCGAGGCCAGAATGGGGCAATGAGAATTATAGTCCTCTCCTGGTCCTTGGCTTTCTGAAGAAATCTGGGTATCAGAGGTATAGGAGGGAAAGCGTACAGGAGACCCGGGGGCCAATCGTGAATCAGAGCGTCCCTGGGGACATCCCCTGGAGGGGGTAACAGGGCAAAGTAGCTTCTGCATTTGGTGTTCATTGGAGACGCAAATAGATCGCAGCAAGGCTGGCCCCACTTGCGGAAGATTCTTTCCGCCACTATCTGGTTGAGGGACCACTTGTGAGGTAACAGGACGGCTCTGCTCAACCTGTCCGCTATGACGTTGGATAACCCCGGGATGTGCGTTGCTATCAGAAAGCGACCCGTGGATTCTGCCCATTGCCAAATTTTCATGGCTTCTCTGCACAACTGGTAAGATTTGGTTCCTCCTTGTTTGTTTATGTACCAGACTACGGACATGTTGTCCATCTGAACTGCAATGGTCCCTAGAGGTAGAAGGGGGGAGAAGTGTTGCAACGCTAGAAACACTGCCCTCATCTCTAGAACATTGATGTGCAGGTTGTACTCTAAACTGGTCCATTCGCCTTGGACTGTCTGTCCCTGAAAGATGCCCCCCCACCCTATCAGGGAAGCGTCCGTGGTCACTGCGGCTGACGGTGTGGGTAACACAAACGGTCAGCCGCTGATGAAACTGAGACTCTGGAACCACCAGGACAGGTGTGCTTTGCAGGTGTTCGTAATGTGAATCTCATGTGTCAGTGGTAACTGTTGGAACGACCACTGTGCGAACAGCAGCCATTGGAGAACTCTCATGTGTAGCCTCCCCATGGGAACTGCAATGAGGGAAGCTGACATGAGTCCCAAGACTTTCAGGACTAGTTTGGCTGGAGATTTTTTGGACAATAGGAGGAGAGAAACGTGTTCTTGTAGGGAAGCTATTCTTGCGGAGGGGAGTTTTAGTAGCAAAGAATGGGTATCTAGATCTGCCCCTATAAATGAAATATGCTGCGAGGGCTGTAATGCAGATTTTTCGAAATTTTCGAAATCCCTAGCTGAACACAAAGGCTGAGTGTGTAGTCCCTGGCCTGCATCAGTTGACGCTCGGTGGTGGCAGAAAGGAGCCAGTCATCCAGATACGGAAACACCCGGAATCCTAGGCATCTCAAGTGAGACGCTACCACTGCCATGCATTTGGTGAAAACCCTGGGGGCTGAGGTTAGACCAAAAGGCAGGGCCCGAAACTGAAAGTGGCTGGCTTCCAGCTGGAAGTGCAGGTGATCTCTGGACGCTCTGGCCATTTTGATGTGGTAGTAGGCGTCCCTGAGATCTATTGAGCACATCCAGTCGTCCTTCTGTAAGAACAGAAGGATCAATTGAAGCGTGACCATCCGGAACTTTTCTTTCTTCACATACGTATTTAGATTGCTTAGGTCCAGAATTGGCCTCCAGTCCCCTGTCTTTTTTGGAACTAAAAAGAACCTTGAGTAAGTTCCGGATACTCTTTGGTCCGCCGGGACTGGTTGAATGACTCTTTTCTAGCAGCTTTGAGATTTCTATAGCTGCAGGTTCTCGCAGATGGGGTGGTACATCTGGAAATCTTTTTTGTGGTAACGGAGGGAATAGAAAAGGAATTTTGTAACCTCTGGTAATAATGCTTTTTACCCATTTCTCTGAAGTAAGGTTTTGCCAGGCCTGAGGGTATAAAGCTAAGCATCCCCCGACTGCCTCCAGAGCAGGACAGTCAGGCCTCCTCTCAGGACTGCTGGAAAGGCTTCCCAGGGATGGTATCCCTGTCGCCTTGGTTCTGCGGACCCCCTCTGCCACCAGGGCGGCGTCTTCCACTTCTGCCCCCCCCGCCTCTGGAGGGGGCATCACCCTGTGTGCCTGGGAAAGAACTCTGGGGTTTACGAAACCACATCTTTCCACCTCGTTGCCCTTTGGGGTACGGTCTGGATGGGGTGGAAAAACAGACTCCAACAGCAGACAGAGTCTTTCCCTCCTGCTCACACCAGGTCAGGGTCTCCTTTACTTTGGGGCTAAAAAGAGTGGCACCATCAAAGGGGGCGTTAGTAAAGGAAGACTTGAAGGCTTCCGCAAAGGAGCACAGGCGCATCCAGGATTGTCTACGAAGAGCAATCGCTGAAGCTGCAGCCCTACTCGACCCTTCGCCGCATGAGATGAGCCTCATGGACGAGTTCACAATAGATGTAAGGGTATTGAGCTGTGCTGTAACCTTATCCGAGACAGCAGCATCTGTACTACCCTGGAGGGTATCTCCCAACTCTTTGACTAGATCCCTCTGTAATCTTGTGAAGTGTGTCAAGTAGTTCAGCGATCGCATGGAAAAAGTCGCTGAGCTGAAAATGCACTTCCCATATCTGTCCATGGTCCTAGAGTCTCTGTTAGGAGGATGAACAGACGAGGAAGATTCGGACATCTCCTTTTTCGTGGCAGCTGCCACCACCATAGCGTCCACTGGAACTCCCTTAATGAGGTATGACTTATCCTGAGGGGCAGTTATATACTTGCTAGGCTTCCTGGGAACTGGCTCCACTGTGTCAGGTGCCTCCCACGCCCTTCGAGCAATTAATTACATTAACTTGTCGAAGGGCGGAGTGACCCAGGAGGAAGAAGGGCGAGCACCAAATGCCTTCAGCAAAACCGACTCAACCTCAGAAGGGGGTAGGGCCTGCCAATCACCTCTCTGTTTCAGGATCTCCAGGATGTCAGAAAAGGAGACATCCTCCGAAGGTGATTTTGGGGACCCCTCTGACTCGTCCAAGTCAGTATCCGATGTTAAGGATTCTTGTGGAGAATGTAAGTGCCTCCTCTTGCACAATCTTTTCCTCGGAACGTCATCGGGGGGGCATCCGATGAAGCCTCCGAGGAAGAAGGGGCTCCCTCTGGGAGTGGCTGAGACACTGGTGCTCAACGCTTTTGTGTAGTCGTGGGTGCAGAAGACGACAACGGACCTTTATGGGAGGGAGAAGTTGCTTCTGCTAAAGTGGTTGTCTGAGAAGACAATACCTTCCTCATAAGGTCGAAGGCCCCTGGACCCAGAGCCGAGGAATCCCCCAGTTCCGAAGAACACGGAGGTATCTCCGATGCGGAAGCCAAGGGCATCGACCCAGAGGACGGAGCCGAAGTGATCCGTGCCGAGTCGGCACCGAAACATCGGTTCGACTCTCGGTCCCGGAACCAAGGATAGATCGTCGGCTCCGCGAGTCCGGTAATGGTTCCGATGGAGTCGAGGTCAATGGTGCCGACCGAGAAAGGGACGGTTCCGGCACCAAGGGCTCCACTATCATCAGATCAACGTCTCCTGGCTCCGAAGGCTGAGTAGGCCTCAGAGGAGGATCAGATGGAGATAAAGGAAGGCCTTCGAGTCTCGACACCAATTGAGAGGAGACTGCAATGAGTTTGGACAGGGCCATGTTCTCCATTAACTTCTGTACCACACGATCTACGTCGGTGTCAGAGAGGGGCCTGGAAGATCAAGTCGAAGGAATCGAGGACGGTGCCGACCTCAACAGAGCAGGAGGTGGAAGCTCAGTCACCGGTTCCAAGACTCGAGGCTCGGTGACAGACAGAAGTTCGACACTCGGCCCCGAAGTCTGAGGAACCGGTGAACGAACCTTAAACGAAGAACTCGGAGCCGATGACATGGGCTCCAATGTCTTCGACTCCTTCGAGGATTTAGAAGCCTGGTCTGACTTGTCAAGAGCTTCCTGGAAGGCAGGCTTCAAAAGACCTCTGTTCATAAGCTTCCTGCACCTATCTGTCATGACCCTTCCACTAAAGGAATGACAAATAGAACAGTCTTCCTGTAGATGGAGAGGGCCAAGACAGTAGACACAGGAGCTATGGTTGTCGGTGACAGACATCTTCTGCCCACACTGACGCTTCTTAAATCCTGACTTAGCTTTCTCAGACATTCTGTAAGAAAAATACTGTACACTATTCACAAAACACCGACTCCTTCGAGGATTTGCCAAAATAGGTTAGTAAGTCACAGCAATAATATTGCAAGTATCAAATTCTAAGTTTAGTAGTAGGTGGGGTAGGCCCTAAGGTAAAACTAAACTATATATATATATATATATATATATATATATATATATATATATATAATAGAAAAAGGATGACCAGACCACACACACACTAAATATATGTGTCAAGAATCCTAAAAATTTTCAAGAAAATTTTTTAAGAAAAAAAAGTTAGCTTATCTTCCCAGTTGGTCAGAGCTCTTCAGAAACGATGCGATTGGTTGCAGCAGCAAACTAGATCTGAGGTAAAGGCAGAGGGGATTGTGGGAGGTAGGTTGGTCTCGAGCTTCTTCTGGATTCAAAGCTTTGCTAAGCGGCCGACACCTATGTGTAAGAACAAACGGCGAGATTGAACACTCACATCATGAATTTTACAACTGATTTTTATATGCAAAGTGTATATGTATATATTTATATATATTTTTTGATTGCCAAATAGACTAAGGTTGATATATTTCCAGCCATGTAGTATATTGTCTTGGATAAAATCACAGACTTAATCTGGTTAAGAGGTGTATCATTATAAATTTTATTTAAAGTACATAAGGGTTATATTATTATGACAGCTACTAAGTAGGGCAGGACCAGCTTGAATGTCACACTGACGGGGGAAGGGATGGGAATTTAACATGTGTACCAATAACACTGTTTTACAGCACAATAAACCACTCCTTTGCCTCATAAAAAAAAATATATATATATATATATATATATATATATATATATATATATATATATATTTAGAAAGCTTGTGAGGAAACTATTACTTTAATTTTGTTTTACTTGGATTGCTTGTCTGTGTACTTAAAGGATTTTCGAATGGAAACAGACTGCCTGCCTTGCTTGGATTACTTTCGAATACTTAGTAATTCTGTACAATTATGTATATATATATATATATATATATATATATATATATATATATTTTTTTACTTGAAACTAGTTTAAGTTCGCTACATCTACTACTGTCTGATCTGATTAATATACAGTGATTAACTAGAGATATATGGACTGAAAATTTTCCACACACGCAAGTTTCTTGCACTGTTTTTGTTCCCACTACACTTGTTTAGTGGGTTGTTTTGAGACTTTAGGGATACCACGGAGATTGCTTGTTTTTTTGTGGTTACTTTATTTTGCAAACCCATTTGGATCAAGGCACCATTCAACCTGTTCTACCAACCCAAGTGGGAAGAGGTATTTAACTCCTAGGTGTTTTTTTGGTTCCTCAGAAGGTGGGGACTTGGAGACCAATTCAGGACCTCTCTCCCTCTCTAACACTTTCTTAATGTCCCTTCTTTCAGGATGCTCTCTATCCAGATTTTGTTTCCTCTTTTTGCTACCCCAGGGCCTTCTTGGTCTCTCAACCTCAAGGATGCCTATCTTCATATCCCTATTCACCCTCTGTTTAGGAAATATTTCCATTTCTCTGTTTCTTCCTCTCAGTTACAGTTCTCTGCTTTGCACTTTGACTTCTCTATTGGAGCATGGGTATTCACCAAATGGCTTGCTCTCTTCATTGCCTTTTGCAGGCTTTAAGGAATACAGATACTGCCTTATCTAGATGACCTGCTTATTCAGGCTCCTTTTCCCAGCAGTCTTCTGCAAGTTCTTCACTTTACCACTTGTCAAGCAGTCCGTGCTTACACCCTCCCAGGATCATATTTTTCTCAGTTACAGGATTCAAACCATTCCCATTCTGGCATCTCTTGCTCACAAAAACAACTCCAACACCTCCAAAAATAAATTGTACCACACAGTTCCAAAATTCAGCAACGTTGCTGAATTTTGGAACTCTTCTTGCTCCCAAGGTTCTGCCTCTGATGACCTTCGTCCAGTCTTCTTCCTCTGTCCTCTATCACAGCCAGGGAATTTCTCAGGATTCTGGGGTTTATGTCATCCATCATTCCCTGTTGGGTGTTGCCTTTGAGGTCCCTGGCATGGCTGGGGGGCCCTTGTGACTGTCTTTATCCTGGAGGGCTGTCCTGATCTTGTAGGTGGCCTTGTTGGACTTAATTGGACCTTTTAAGTTTCTTGCTTGATTGAGTCAGAGCTCTGGTCTCAGTGAGAGTTTTTTCTGATTTTGGCCATCACTTTTTTCTTTTGTGTACCCTGATGGGGTAGGGATTCTATCAGTGGGGTTTGTTTCAGGTGTTGGATCTGGGCTTATCTCTGGTAGATACAGCGGCCTCACTGTGGCCATTTGAATGTTTGTGCAGGGTTATAATTCTGCATGGTCGGCTGTGTTCTCTGAGTTTGGGGGAGCAGTGAATTTCAATACACTTCATTTAATAGGATGTAGGTTTGCTTTAGACTAGTTCAACTGTTACAGGTTTAGTTGAGTTTTCCAGGTTGATTTTTATTCCCATGGAGACAACTTGTTTTCTGACCTCACCAATGAGGCCATGACATGGTGGGGTGCAATGGACATGGGGGCACAATGTTATCCCATGTTAGTGAGTACTCAGTCCTGTATGTTTGATCCACTGGATGGAGCACGCACTATCTGGTCCAGGGTGTTTGTGCTGATAAAGTCTGTGAAACACTATGCCTGCGAGTTAGAGACAGTGCAGGCTTCTCATTCTAGAAAGAGATATTTAAAGTCTTCAATTAATAGAGTACCTAGTTGGATGGCGAGCATGTCTAGGTCTAGGTAAGATTTGTGAGCTTTGTGGGTCATAGAGGGCCCATCCTGTAGCTGCCTAGGATATAAGGAATCTTGTTTATGGAGACTTGGACATGGATGAACTCTAGGGCATCACCCAGTTTAACCAAATGGGAGTTGTATTAGTTGCCAATGTAGAATGAGACACTGCCACCTTTAGCCCCATTCTGTGCTACTGCTGATCTAAGTGTGTTGAAAGCACTGTAGCCTTCCACTGCCAGAGTATTTTTTGCAGCTTTAAAACAAGTCTCATTGATCACACAGATGTCCATGTTCTACACTGTGAGGAGAGCTAGTAGCACGTGGAGTTTCTTATTTAGGTTTTGAGCACTGAGCACTAACAATTTAAGGCTACTTAAAAGTTTTTTTTTTTGCTGTCTTGGTACTTTTGTTTTGACACGGTCTTGAAATTTTATAAGGGTGGATAAACTTTTAGCCAATATCTGAAAGCCTAGAGTGGACAGGTGCAGACCAATCTTGGCAAAATAACATGGTCTGTTAGCCATGCCCTCCTGTGTTGCTGGACATTGGATTTCCCTAGGGGGACACCAGAAACTAGGACAGTTTTAAAATCAACTAGATAATGCAAATTCTAAGCATCATACTAAATTTCAATTCGACTCCAGGTACTAAAAGTATTACTGGGTTTTGTTGGTGTTATACAAGAAGCACATGAACTTTGCTCCTATGCATTCCTGCTCACTTTCACCACTTATCCCAAGCCTTTAGCCTGGTCTTACGTTGACAGATGGTTTTCCTTTCATGTTTTGTAAACTGTGTGTATGCATTGATGCAGCCATCCATTCGGTACATAGGGTGTTCCAAGAACTCTACCGCCCTCTTTCAGAGGCAGTACAGTAATTAAGCCAGAATTATATACCTTAGCTTTTGAGATGGTTTCTAATCACAAATTTAGGAAAAAGGTGCAAAAAAGTCTTTAAATAGTATGAAAACGGAAATTATCTTCACGTTTACTTTGCATTTGCTATAAAAAATTGTGTTGTTTTGGAAGTTGGATTCATAGAAAATTTGTAGAGTCTGAATACTTTAATTACCTTTCAAGAGGTGAAAAAATGTGTAAAGGATCATTTTAATGCAAGGAAGAACACCATAGAGTACTTCTAACAGGTGTTCTTTGGTAACACTATGGGGTTTGAGATCCATGGGTAAAATATGGGTTTGTATAGATGACTCTGGGGTGAAATTTGCATTGCCCACGTTTGCTAATATTTGCAATATTCACTGGATCAGAGTAACAGTTCCATTATGAATAAATTCAGAGCAATGAATTTGTGGGTTTGATTCTCACATGGGGTAATTGGCTAGGCTTAAAATGGCCCATAAAGGCAGTTAGCCTAGTACTAACCTATGAACCATGGTTCCATTTGCCAGACTTCATATGATGAAGCTTCAACTGTACCTCAAATCGGTGCAACTTCAGCATTGCCACCCCCTGGAGTTTCCTGTTCCTTTGCTTATTCTATCAAACTTGAGCTCCACTGGTGGATTCAGAAAAATTCTCTCAATCTAGGACTGTCTTAAAGCTCCAGTTCCTTCTCAAGAACAGTTTATGGACACCTCAGACCTTTTTTTTGGGGGGGGGCATCATGTGGCCCTCTGAAAGTTCACGGCCTCTTGTCTCTTCAACAGATGTGAACCATATCAATGTAAAAGAGACAAGGGTTCTGCTGACCTTTTATTCCCATTTCCTGCATAGACAGCAGAGATATTTAGATAAAACAAAAGTTATTCACAAAGCACAACATTTTGTTCCTTTTCATTCCAGGAATTTGGGTTTAGATTTTTCTAAACAAAACATTTCCTCTTGGCTCCCTAAGGCCATTTTCTTTTGCTATTTCCTTCATGGCAAATGTCTTTCTTTTCCTTTAAGGGCACATTCTACTAGGGTGGCTGCCTATTCTGGTGCTTTTTTCAAGGGTTTGCAAGCAATTCCATCCTTGAAGTTGCTACTCAAGTCCTCTGTTTACAGTGTTACTAAGCATTACAAACTGGATGTTGTTTCTAGAGCCAGGGCAGGTTTTGCCAGTGCTATTCTGCATGGGTTTGTACAGGGTTTTTTATGTGCCTCCCTCCTCCTACCCTTATTTTTAGCTCCCTTTAGCAAAGAATACCACAACAGTGGCATGTAAGGACATAGTACAGTTGTGTAAATCTTACAATGACAGATGTTCTTTTCACTGTTGCAATATTCAATCCCTCCCTTCTTCCCCCTGTTATGGCTCTTGCCCCTTTCTTTTGTTATTCTCTTGGAAGAGGGACTTTCACTTCCTTTCCCTTCTGAACTTTTTCTTCTGGATGTACATGTTCTACGTTGTCCTTGGGGATATTTTGCACCTCCAGGGGCAATTCAGTCCTGAGTATTTCTCCATATGTCACTTTTATGCCCTACACCCTGTACAGGCAGCATACATGTGATGTACGTCATCTATAAAATCTAAAGGCTTTGGTATACTTGCAAGACATTGGGCTATCCTTGGCAGGAGATCTCTTCAGTGAAGAATACTGCAACAGTGAAGGGAAGGACATCTCCTGTTATTGTAAGATTTTATATAACTGCACTTTTAATCACAGTTATCTGTAGACATCCACAGTATTGGCTATCCTTTCTCCTCAGTTTTATGTTCAAGGAAGAAACTGGGGAGATTGACAGTTTGGCTTAAAGTAAACTTGGATGCCACTTTAGACAGAAAAGGATTTAATTCTCAAAGAAAGCCTACCCTTGTGGAAAACGAAATAGGGCCGACTCACCAGATGAGCTTCCAACTCAAGATACCCTTTCATGAAGGGGTTAGAGCAATCAGTAAAACTGTTCTCCTCGTTAAGAACCTCAAGTCATTCAGATTAGCTGGTTCAAATGGAGTGTGTTAGTTTCTCTTAGTTTCTCTAACACAAAATTAAGATCACAAGGAGGTGATACCAGTTTAATTGGTGGCCTCTTATGCAAAACTCCTTTCAAGAACAATCTGACCCAAGACTGCTTTGAAAGAGGAGGATCCATGAGCAGACATGCTGAAATGGCAGATAAATGAACATTGACGAAGAGTAAGAAAGGCCATGGGAGAGTAACTCACAAATATAAAAACAGAGAACAACTATCCCTCAATGGGTGCTGGTTATGTTTGTACCAACTAAAAATCATTTTCCAGTTGCTAATGCATGAATTTCTAGAAGCAAGCTTTCTTGCCACCATTAATACCCTCTGCATTTCCTCAGAAAACAGGCACTTAAAAGGAATTGCAACCTTATCATCCAGGTAATCAGCTGATGATTAATGTTGAGTACATCAAATATCCCTAGTCTTGTGAGAGTAGATCCAGTCTGTGAAGAAGCCTGCAATAATTGCCCCTGTCCATTCCCAAAAGAAGGGAGAACCACATCAGAAGGAAGTCACCAAATGATCTGGGGGGAGGTCTTCTGAATCTTCAGAAGTTCATTGGTTCATAAGTGTTTACTAGGCTAACTACCCACAAGGGCCTTTTTATGCCTAGCCATGCATCTCAAATCTCCAAGATGTTCCGATACCCTTGATAAGTGTAAGCATGGGCCTAGTAGATGAACCATTTACAGGTTACCCGTGTCCATTAGAGAGACAGGTGTCAAACCAGGGATGAATTTCTGGTTTCCCATCCAACTGTCCAAGTTAAACTTGAATTGATTTAGGGAGAAACTCTGCTTCACATGGATGGGGAGCCTGTTCCATAGATGGGGTAGTCTCTGGGATACATACCCATTTTCCAGCAGATCCTATTTATATCACAGGCAAGGTTTAAGTCTTTAGAACAGGTAATTCTGGTGCTGTTTGTTTTGTGGATATGCAGGAGGTCCATAAGAGTGGGGTCTGACAATGCCCTGTATGCCAGGCATAGACCTCCCTTCAAAGCATGTAGGAGACAGAATACAGGGAAAGGGCCTTGAGGCGGTCTGCGTAGGACATTATACTTATGCCCTGTATTCTTTTAGTGAGGAATCTCTGTGGACGTTCCAGTTGTTGGATATACCTGGTTAGGTACATACCAAAGGAAACACTGTACTCAATGATAGGTTTGATGAAGACCAAATACAGTGGAACAATGACTTCCCTGGACTTAGATGCAATACCTTTGTTTATAAGTTGCGCAACACAAAATGAGTTCCTCACCACTGTAGACACATAATGGTCAAAGGTTAGATTACTGTGTGCCCCCAAATCCCTGACTAATGGGTCAACTGTAAGGGGTGTGTTGTCAATAAGATAGTTACCAGGGATGGAGGACTTCCCAAAGGATACCATTATGCATTTCTTGGCATTTAGTTTTAGTCCACGGCTTTGACACCAGTTGACGGTCAGCCCCTCCAGGAGAACATTTGTGTCAGTGTGAGATTAAATTTGCAAATTAGGAGCTGTCATTGAGTCAGCCATAGACCACTGACCTTGGACTTGACATCTGAGAAGTAAATGCCAAAAAGGAGCGGTCCAAGGACTGCTCCCTGAGGGGACTCCACTTGTGACTGGCCTCTTTGTAGAGATGGAATCCCCAGTTCTAACTTTCTGGGTCCTATGAGGCAGTTGGCTACCCACCAGCTGACATACAGGTTTGTACCCAACCTCTAAAGTTTGTTCAACAATGCCTGAGTGGGGTATTGGTCAAATGCCTTGGCCAGGTCAAGGGAGGCAGTGTGAACTATTTTGCCCTCACCCACTGCTCTGGTGACCTTCTTAAAGAAGCCCACCAGGCTGAGTAGGCATGATCTGCCCTTGACAAAACCAAACTGGGTTGGGTCCAGTGCCTGGAGGTTTATTTCTCAGTTTATTATCTCCATGATTGGTCTTATATGTAAAGCCATGGAAAGAATTGTGAGACTTATGGGTCTGTAGTTTCCAGAGTCTGTAGATGGCCCACCATTGTACAGAGGAATTTTTTTGCCTTTCTCCATTCATGAGGCACAAAGTCTGTTTGGAGGCTACAGTTAAATAGTAATTCCAGATGTCCTGATAGGTCATGTTTCATGCAATTTAGAAGATATCCTGGGATACTGTCTGGGCCCATTCATGCAGTGTTCTTGGCCACAGAGATAGCATTAAGGACCTGTTCCCTAGTGATAATAGGGGGAGTTGTATTTGATATTTCCTGAGGGAAGGTTGAGGGGGAGAGAGGGGTAAAGTTGGAATTGAATTCATCAGCCAGGAGGGTTTGCTATATCTTCTGGCTCAGTACAGGTGGCTCCATTTACAATGAGCTCTACACACAACTGTGTATTGCCTTTGAGCTTGCGGACAAGGCTCAAGGATGGTTTGTGGCTGTCCTTGGCCTGGGAGGCCACACTTACCTCAAATTTGGCTTTGGTAGACTATTTGTCCCGAGTTGTTTTAGTTTGATGAGAGTGCTTTTATATTGCTGGGTGCTGCACTTCTTAATTTTTGCCATGAGTTTTCTTCCGTCTGTTATACTGCCTATTGATTTTGCGATTCCACCAGGATGGCTTGTTTTTTTGAGTTAGTTCTGTACTTCTTCCTGGTGGGTACAGCTGCCTCTATGCAGCTATTAACAGGCTTCTGTGAACAGTTCTGCATAGCCTTAGAATAGTTCCTGAATATTCCAAGTTTAGCTGGGGTTTCAAGTTTTATTTTTACTTCAAAGGAGACCATTTTGTTGTCTGACCTTACCAGGCAAGGCATTACAGTAGGGGTGTGCAGCAGTCTCACATATTGAGGACCAGATCCAGTATGGCTGCACCCCTGCTTGGTGTATTGACTATCTGGTCCAGGGAGTTTGTGTTTACAAAATCCAAGAATCTGTGTGCCTGTACATTTGGTGTCGTATAGGATTCCTAGTTAATAGTGGGGTAAATAAAGTCATCCATAAATATGGTATTGGGTTGAACGGTAAGTGTTTCTAAGATGTTTAAATACATGGTATGGGTTTCCTAGGTCAGAGGGAGACCTATAGCTTGCAAGGAAGTGGTATTGGATTTTGCCTATGGTGATTTGAACATGGAGCAGTCAAGTGCATTGTCCGGTTTGACCAGCCTTGAGGTATATTTATTTTTGATGTAAATAGGGACACCTCCACCTTTAGTCCCTGCCTGTGAAGTAGCTGGCCTAAATGTGTGGAAGGCATTACAACCTTGCACTGTTGGTGTGCTCTCCATGGCTTTAAACCATGTCTCAGTGACCACACAGACAGCAGCATTGTCTAGGGTAAAGGGAGCTTCTAGGAAGGGGAGTTCTTTGTTTAGACTCCTAGCACTGAGCAGCAATACCTTTAGATTTTCTTGGTTTTGATTTGCTATGTCAGAAGTACTTTCAGTTTGGCAGTGCCTAAAAAAAGGCACTATGGAGGAAGGCAACGTTTTTGCTAATATTCGAAAGCCTAGAGGGGAGAGGTGCATACCATCCCTGGCAAAGCAGCATGGTCTGTTGACCATCTCCTTGTATGCTGACAAATATTGCACCCCCTTAGAAAGGCACCAGAAACTAAGCCAATTATTATAGTCAATCATCTTTTGTTTGTATTATGGCATCATCCTTGGAGAAGGCAAAATGCAGCTCAATGCTAGGCTCATACCAGCCTGAGACACACATTCCGAGAGCTTCATGATGTCTCTCTTCATATACTCAAGGAAGGTACGTCTCAGGTCATTTACTCCCACACGGACTATGATGGGGTCATATTAACTGTGGTCCAATGACCCGATTGCATGTGTAATGTGGCAGATCCTAGCCCCTGATAAGCAACTGACCGTAACTTTCTCCTTACTCAGCCTGATGACAGGGACATCAGTGTGTCTCACAACTGAGTCTCCAATGACTAGAATGTTGGAATGTGTGGTGGTTTGCCTTATAGGCTTAGAGGTAGAGGCTCCATAAGATGTAGCACTGTGTGTTGATGTGGGTGTTGTTTTGAAAGAGAGCATTTGGGGCTGCTGATGGTATTTGTTATGTGTACTTCATTTAGGAGGTCTTTGCGGTTTTGGAAGGTTATAAAAGTGCCTCAGCACATGCGGGTCGATATGTCTGCTTTGAATTGTGTATGATGGGTGCAGCACGTGTACTACTGACAATCTTATTGACATTAGGAGTACTTTTATGTGAGAGCTTTGCCTCCAGTGACATTGTGTAAATACATCTCTAACATACCATATCAGCTTGTTTGAGAATTAACTGGTTGTCAGTAAACATGAGGCAATTTCTACATTGCCTCAGGATGTAATGGAAACAGTAGGAAAGTTCATATCTATGGCAACAGACCCTTTTCTATTGATTATACAGGTGGAGTGAATACCAATCACTGTCAGGAGTATCCGGTTTGCAACTATGTGAACAGTGCTTGTTACTGCAAAGTAGTTGTCCTATATGCAAGTACCCTGGATATAAGTGGAAAGCATGGAAAGACATACAGGAACATTCCTGTCCAAAAGAAATGCAAGTTTATTATTTAATTCATTTATTTGTCTTTGTTTACTACGCAACACCCATTTTGCAGCGGAGGCCCGGGAAGAAAAGCTCCATTTGTTTACACTGCATTATACTAATAAGGTTCCAGTTAAACGCAGTAGTTAAATTTCTATTTACATTTATACACAAACAGTAGTTACACATTCTAACATTTTAAAGAGATGGAAGTTACTAAAGAGAAAGCCCACATGAAACTTAGTGAACTGTTCAGTCAGCAATTATGTATAAAAAAATGTTTTGTCATTTCAGTGAGAGGGCGAGAGCATTCTGCTTAAGGAGAGTATTTGGAGAGTATCGTATGGTGAACACAGTCTTAACATTGTGATGAGCATGTGCAGGACCAGGACTGGTTGAGATTTTGTTTAAGCAGTGGTTTAAAACTACTGAGCTTGTCGGAGAGTTTTATTTGTGTGGGATACAATTCCAGGGTTTAGTAACGTAATGGGAGTAGAGAGTCTCCTGCAATGTTATTTGACTTATTTGTAAGTAATACGAATTTGTTAATAGACAGAAGGTCCCTTGCTGGACAGTAGGGCAGTAACAGGCTTTGTAGTGCAGGGCCGTTTTTCTGGATGATTAATGAGTTTTATGTGCTGTAGTTAGTTGTATAATTCGTTAGTTTCATTGCTTTAAGCTATGACAATGGCAGATCCCCATCAGGGAGACTGGTGGCGAATTTAACAATTTTATTGTAGCAGGAGGCAAGTTTTTTTGTTTGTTAGCATAGGAGCGGCATATACGAGTTGGCAAAAGGAAGGCGATGGCTAGAGTTTCCTTGCAGTATCTGTAAAGAATCTATTGATCTTATAAAGGAAGCCTAGTTTCTGGCATGCAGATTTAATGGTGTGCAATATATACTGGTCATATTTGAGATTGTCATTTATTACATCACCTAGTAGTTTACTTTGTGGTACAGTTTCAATCTCAGTAATATTTGCAGAGTTTATGTTAAAAAATTGCTTTAGATTTTGGCAAATTTTTTGAGGTAAAAAACATTAACTTAGTTTTCTTGAGGTTGAGTAGGAGGTTTGAATCTGAGCCAGTTTTATACAGAGGAGAAAGATTTTTTGGTAGTGTCTTGGTGCTTATTTATTGTTGAAGCCGCACACATTACTGTTGAGTCATCTGCATAATTGTTTGTCTCTTTCGGCTTTTCCCGGTTAGGGGTCGCCACAGCGGAACTCCGGTCCGCTAATGATTGGCAGTTGATTTTTACGTACCGGCTTGCCAGGCCTGATGCACAACCTTCAACGAAGGTACACCCATTCACGCATGTCTCCATGCAGAAGACGCTCTAGCTGAGAATCGGACCGGGCAACGTCTTACTGTGAGGCGACAACGCTACTGCAGCACCACCACTGCATAATGTACTAAAAAAAAAAAAAAAGGTTATGTACTCACCACACCGCTCTGTGTTGTCCATTTTCATTCTTACTCAAACATGTGGGTTTGTATCTGATCCTCTGATCCGACTCTGCCGCTGCAAAAGCTCATGGCAACAAAAAGCTCTTGACCTCTTCCCTTACACATAATGCACCCCTCCAAGTTACCTCAGATCTAGTTTGCTGCTATATACAAAAGATACAGATATAGATACAGATACAGCTATGGATATGCATACCAGCAGAAGGGGAGACGACTTCTAGAGCTCAGCACAGGGAAATGACAATTTAGGTGTACACGGTCCTTCAGAAGTACCAATGTCAGGGGATGGGGGATGCAGGATGGGTTGTTTGAAGGATGAAATGACAACACAGATGGAACATTATGGTGAGTAAATAACTGTTTTTATCCAAGTTTGACAATTTTCATTCTATTCCCAGCTATCCTGTACCTTGGGGGACTCATGGAAGTATGTTCCTAAGCACCATTGAGACGCATGAAACTCTTCCCCGGAGACCAAATCCAATTTGTCTTAAAACTGTCTTTCGGCTTTTCCCAGTTAGGGGTCGCCACAGCGGAACTCCGGTCCGCTAATGATTGGCAGTAGATTTTTACGTGCTGACTTGCCAGGCCTAACGCACAACCTTCAACGAAGGAACGCCCATTCACACATGTCGACACACAAGACGCTCTGAGAATCGAACGTGCGACATCTAACTGTGAGGTGACAACGCTACCGCAGCACCACCACGAGTAATAAAGGTATTGTGGGGGAGGGGTATAGCCCAAGTCGTGGCAGCACATACATCATTCATGGATACTCTACACTGGAATACTGATGAAGTTCACTACGGCTCTGGTTGAATGGGCTTGCAAAGGAAAGGTTTAGATAATTCAAGACCTCGTTTCTTGTAAGTATAAGAAATACAATCTGTGATCCATCGAGCCAATGTTACCTTGGGTCACTGGCCTTTTCAGTCTTGTATCTGAAAAGGAGACAAACAGTTGGTCCAATTTCCTGATATTTTTTGTTCTATGAAGGTAAAAACGTAGCTGCCTATGAACATCTAATAAGTGTAACGGGCATTCACCTTTATTTGAAAATTTTGGCAAGAACACTGATAAATGAATGGATTGATTGATATTGTCATCAGACACTATTTTAGGTAAAAAGCATAGGTTAGAATGTAATAAAACCCTGTCTTTATGAAAGATCAAATATGCTGGTTGAGATAAGGCTTGAATCTCTGAAATCCTTCTTGCAGATGTTATGGCTACTAAAAATATAGCTTTCCAAGGAAAGAACTTGAGATCACATGTAGCTGCTGGTTCAAAGGGGGATTGTATAATTTCTTGTAGCACCAAATACGGGTCCCAAGGAGGAGTGGGGTCTTTATAAGGGGGTTTAAGTAAGAGTTCCCTTTAGAAAAGCTTTACAGAGTTTGCATGAAGCAACTGAAGACCATTGATACCAATATGAAAACTGGAAATTGCAGGCAGTTGTACTCTTATTGTTGAAGAAGCTGCTCCTTCGTTAAACAATTGGGCCAAGAAAGAATAGTTATGTAAAATCTTACCATAACCATAGATGTCCTTCTCTTCCATGTTGCAGTATTCTTAGTGTGAGATTCTTGGTCTCAGGCAACCCAAACGTCAGCTCCTATACAAAAGCTTAAGCCTGGTTCCTGTAGGTGTGTGGGATGTCACATGCAGGACCCTAAACCAGGACCTTAAATGTGACATCTGCATGCACAGACCTGAGAACTTAACTGCCTAGTCGGACAGTCAAGTAGAGAAAACCAAATATCAACAAGAAGTGTGAAGTGTCATTTGCTGGCTAGTCTGACTGTAGGTCTAGGAGGTGCACCAGGGTGCCATTTAGACAGGTCAATAGGAAAGAAGGGGGATAGCTGAGGGGGAAGGAATACTGAAACATGGATGAGAAGAGCATCTATGGTTATGGTAAGATTTTACACAATTATTCTATGTCCTTCTATTCCTAGGTTGCAATATTCTTAGTATAAGAGAGTTCCACAGCTTAGGAAGGAGGAAGGGTGGAGGTAGAGGTAGCTGATTCCAGAAAGTCCTGTAGGATTGCCCTAGCAAACCCTGCCCTGGCTCTGGAAACATGGTCCTATTTGTAGTGTCTGGTAACGGTATGTATGGTGGACCAGGTGGCTGCCTCCAGAATGGAGGCTGTGTCCAGGCCTTTGTGGAAGCCACAGCCCTGGTAGCATGAGCTCTTACCCCCTGAAGTAGGTCCTTGCCATGGTGGAAGTAGCAGAAGCAGAAAGTTTTTCTGATCCAGCAGGAAATAGTTTGCTTGGAGACTGCTTACCCCAGCGCCCTGCGGTGGAAGGATACAAAGTTGGTTGGATTTTCTGATGGACTTAGTTTTGTCTAAATAAAACCTTAATTGTCTGTATATGTCCAGGGACTGGAGTATCCTCTCACTGTCATTAGTGGGAGAGGGGAAGAAAGTGGGCAGGTGAATATGTTGGTTTAAGGACAGTTCATTGACCACCTTTGTCATGAAAGAAGGGTTGGTGCACAGAGTCATGCTGCCCTTGTGGAAGATAGTGTAGGGTGAGAGCAGGCCATGACAGCTTGCAACTTGGACACTCTTCTAGCAGAGGTAAGGGCCACCAGCAGTACAGTCTTCCATATGCACATTTGGAGCACTGGCTGGCTCAAATGGAGGCAGTGTGAGTTTTTACAGAATGAAGTTTATGTCGCAGGGAGGTGGGATAGTCTTTCTTCATGGTCTGATGTGTAAGACCCCTTTCACAAACAATTTAACTTCTAGCCTGGATAGTAGAGGGGGTTCTAGGGATAAGCAGGCAGAAACTGCAGATAGGTGGACTTTGAGTATGAAAGACCAGCCTTGATAAGTTCACACACATGTACGGACTAGAGGGGTAACCACTTGAAAGGTATCCCTACGCCTATGGATACACTACTTGGAGAATCTTTCCTATTTTGATATGTAGTACATCCTTGTAGGTTTCCTGGCCTTCCTCCGGACTAAAAGCATGTCCAGAGTAGTGGTGTCTGAAAGGAATTAAACATTTATCACCTAGAGTGTTAAAACTAACATCTCTAGGTGAGGGTGAATGAGTGATCCCTTCTGTTGTGTGAGTAGGCCCACCTTGTGGAGTAACTTGCGGTGATTTCCCTTGGCAAGTGAAAGTAGTAGGGGGAACCAGTGCTGCTTTGGTCAATAGGGAGTCACCAGCAAGATTTTTGGTTTGTTCTTCCTGAGGGTGAATCCCAGACCTTGTAGCAGGGAAATGGTGAACTGCAAATAGTTTTGTAGGGTTATCCTCTCTTTCTGCCAGAATGAGGATGTCGTCTATGTCATCTAGGAAGAGGTAAATTTGAACACCTTTGGTTCTGCAAAAGGCTACAGCTGGGGCTAGGCATTTTGTGAATACCCTGGCTTAGATAAACCAAAGGGCAAGGCTATAAATTGAAAGTGAGAAAAGAGCCCAGTGAAACGCAAGTATTTTCTGTGAGAGGGTTTTATGGGGATATGGAATATAGAGATAGGCCTCCTTCATATGGAATGTGGCCATAAAGGCCTGGGGCTGGTAATAGTGGAAGAAGGGTTTTGTAGGGAAAACAGTCTGAATGATGGAACTTTTAGGAAGTGGTTTAGAAAGGACAGATCCAGAACTAGCCTCCAAGGGTCATCTTTTTTGGGAACACGAAATAATAGAGTAAAAGCCTTTTCTTTCTTGTCCTGGAGGGACAGGTGCTATATAGTTCCATGGTTCAGAAGATCCTGTAGGACCTGAGAAATAAGGTATAGTTGATTTTTGGGGGGGGAAATGGAATGCCCCTTGTAAGGGGCTTTTCTTTCCGAGAGAGGAAATATCCCACTTGTACTATTGCCAGCACCCAGCGGTCTGAGCTGATGGATCTTCAAAGGGGTAGGCAAGCAGTGGGAGAGGCGGGCTGACAAGTGAAGTGGGCAAGGCAGTCACACATTGTTGTAGCCATTTCTGTCATAAAAGGGTGGTCTTTGAATAGGCTGTGAGGTGGCTGGTCTGGAAGTGGTCTGCCTCCTATTTCCTTTTCTATGTCTGGAAGAGGATGGAGTTGCAGAGGAGGGGTCCTCCTGACAAAGGTCTTCTTAGCAAGGTAATTTCTATAATATTTAAGAATGGGAGACACCAGCAGGTACTTAATGTCTTGAAGCTCTTTACTTTTCTCCTGAAGGTTTTTAAAGAGGTCTGCAGACTGTTTACCAAACAGGAGGTTGTGGTCTAGAGGGGCATCAAGAATGTTAGACTTGAAGTCCTCTTGTAGGGGTTGAAGGTGTAGCCATGAGTATCGGCATAGTACTGATGCAGAAGCAGCAGATCTTGCAGATGCCTCTACTGCATCTAACAGAATGTCTGTCCACTTGAGAAGCCAGGGACAATTTTGATGCTATCTCTGTTTTGCTATGGCAGTCAAGCATGGATGACAGGAGGGTAGAAGCTTGGGATACAAGGTCCAGAGCATATTTTATCATATGGGTTTGGTAGTTGATAGCTCTGAATGCTAGGGTGGAGGAGGTATAAACCTTCTTGCCTATCCTGTCCATGTTTTTACTGTCTTTGTCAGTAGGCAAAAGAGATGAAGGACTCGGTCATGACTGCTTGTCAGGGGATACAGCAATAACTGCTGGATCTGCCAGGGGTGGTTTTGCCAGGATTTTTTGTTCATCTGGTACTTTATAGAAACGGTCAGGTTTCTTAGTGGCAGGAGGTTGAGAGTCTGGGTTTTTTGATGCTGAAGAGAATGCATCAAGGTAGGTAGGTAGGTATAACTGGGGGAATGGCTGAAGGGAAGGGAGATGCCACTTGAAGTAACTCAAAGTATCTCTCTTGAGTTTGTCATTTGGGAAGTGTCCCAGTGATGGCCTCCCCAAAGGTGATATCCTCTGGTGGACCGTCCCTTTCTATGGATTCTTCATCAGGGGAATAATATTCTAGTAGAGAAGCAATTTAAAATGAACAAGTAATGGACTCAAAAGATTAGTAAGCCTCCTGTTCTTCCCCTTCATAGGTAGTAGGAAGGTGGAGAGAAGAAGCTGAGGCAGGCCTAGGGCTGAGGACAGGAACGGTGGAGGGGGAAGAGGGTGTGGGCCTAAAGGCCATGAAGCCCTGCATCAAGAAGTTAGTGAAAGACTACCAGTCTGGAACTCCCTGTGGGGGGAGGTAGGGGTTTAGTTTTCTGCTTCCTTTTAAAAGGAGTAGTTCTAGGAGAAGGCCTGGTTTCAGGGGCCTGGATTGGATCTGGGGCTTCAGGTAGTGGCATCCCCCTCGGTCTTCTGGCGTTGCCTGGTTCCCCCTAGACATCGGTAGGGACCAACGTCTGAGTTGTCTCTGTGGATAGCCTGGCTGTTACTTCCAAAGCAGCTTCCTCAAGGGGAGTCAAAGTAGACGGCTTTATCAGATGTCCCTCAACTCCTGAACTGGAAGCTGGCGGGACATCCGATGGTGGAGAGGCAGAGGTACTAGGCCTTAGAAACTTGGCCTTTTTCCATAGTGATACTGCTGGGGAGGCTGACTCGAGATCCATCCTGAGTGCTAGCTTTTTAAGCCTCTGGTTTTCCAGATACAGATTAAGGGCGGCCAGACAGCTTCGGAGGGTCTTTGGTACAAAGGATTGGCAAATAGGGCAAGAGGTATGGTCGTATTCTCAGCCTAGGCAGAAAACGCAACAGTTGTCCATATCCTTATGAGGAATCTGGTACCCACATCGGCATTTATCCTTCTTAGCAGACATCAGCTAACAGAGGGGAACAGCAAACCAAGCTCAAGCAAATAAATAAAAAAATCCCCAACAGGGTACCTCACTTTAGACTTTTTCAAAGAGGAGGAGCTAAGTGATCTGTGTGATGGGTGACTGCGGCTGAAAAGTTCTGAAGTCTGTGCGTGCAGACGTCACATTTAAGGTCCCTGGTTTATGGCCCTACGTGCGACATCCCACGCACCTACAACCAGGCTTAAGCTTTTGTATAGGAGCTGATGTTCGGGTCACCTGAGGCAGAGAATCCCACACTAAGAATACTGCAACATAGGAATACCAGGACATCAAGGATCCTATGAATCGGAGCCAAGAATTGGTCCAAGTCATTTTGCTATGCCCAGTAAACAAATCTCTTCCCTTTACTGGAGTATAGTTTATGGATAGATGCCTTATAAGAAGACAATAGTATGCGACAGACTGAGGACGACAGCATAGGTCATCTGGCTATTAATGGAATTGGAGAAGCCAAGCAGTTAGCTTGAGGTTTGGAATGTCTGGGTGAATCATGCCCGTCTGGGTGAAACAGGAGGTCCAGAGTTGGCAGAATCCATGGTTATGTCAGTAAATGAGGCCAAAGGAAGGGAAACAAATCTCTCGAGTCAAGTATGGTCCAATGAGGATTACTTTGCTCTTCAGCCTGCTCACTTTCTGTAGAAATTTGGGGATTAATGGGGTTGGAGGAAAGGCATTAAAGGAGACTGGGGGCCAATCATGAACAGCATTCCTTGGGGATTTGCTGTGGGCTCCATTGGCCCAGTATGCACCTGCCATCCAGGTGAGCACCCCAGGCATAGTCTGATACATCTGTTGTGAGGGTCTGCGTGGCATGGGGTGGTGAGAAAGGTAATCTCTTGTTGTGGGAGCATGCTGCTGCCCATCAAAAAAAATCTTTATTTAGGTAAAGTATCATTGGTATAAGAGTTTCCAAGTCTCAAGAGTGTTGACAACAAAGGCTTTTTAGGTACCATTGAAGTTTCCTCATATGCAGTCTGGCACATGGAATGAGTAGAATGCAAGATGCCATGAACCCCAGAGCTTGCAAGATTTTCCTTGCAGATAACTGGGGTCTGGTGGCTAGTTGAGAGAAGTAGGCTGTTTGGTAAGTTTGCTTTTCTGGTGTAAGGAATGCCATCTGGGATGCTGTGTCCAGGCTTGCTCCCAGGAATATAATCCTTTGGGTGGGTACTAGTTTGGATTTCTTTTCATTGATAGTGTACCCTGGGGAGCTCAGTAGGGATGTTACAAAGGCCAGGTGCTTGAGCAGCTTTTCCGGACTGTCTGGCTGAATTAGGCAGTCGTCTAAGTATGGGTAAATTTGGATATTCCTTTGTCTGCAAAAGGCAATGGCAGGAGCCAGACTTTTTGTGAAAACTCTGGGAGCAGTAGATAAGCCAAAGGGAAGCACAGAGAACTGAAAGTGCAGGGATCCTGCCCTGAAATGTAGATATTTCCTGCATGAGTCCCTGATAGGGATGTAGAGGTGGGTCTCTTTTAGGTCTAGGGTGGCTAGTCAAGCATCCTTGGAGAGCATGGGTAGCAGTTGCTGGAGGGTGAGCATTTTGAATTTTGGCATCACCAGGAAGATGTTTAGAATGGATAGAGAATGGGGCGCCAGGTGCCCTCTTTTCTGGGTACCAGAAATAGTCTGGAGTAGAAACCTTGGCCTATCTGTTCTGCAGGAATGTGCTTTATTGCCCTCATACAGAGCAGGGGAAGGACTTGCTTTTTTGCCTCTGCCCACTGGTTTGGAGGGGGGAACCCTTCTGGGGTCAGAAGAGTGTGGAAAGAAAATTTGTATCCCTGGGACACTATGTTGAAGACCCAGCGGTCACTGGTAATAGTGGCCCAGGTGCTTGCGTGAAAGGAGAGTTTCCCCCCTAGGGGTAAGTGTAGGTGGGCAGAGGGAGTGGGTGAAGAGGAGAGTCATTGTGAGCTTTTAACATGAGGGGGTGGCTTAGAACTCCCTGGTTTTGAAGTGGAGGAATTCCACTGGTTTGATCTCTGCATTCCCTGTGGCGGTTGTCTGGGGGGGGGGGTATGCTTCCCCAGGGTCTGGGCTGAACTGACCTGGTGGGAAGCAGGAAAGGACCAGTAATTGGAGGGGCAATGCCTGCTAAATCTTGGTGGCTGGACCTGTAGGAGATCCTTAACTGTCTGCATAGATTTAGCTTTTTCTTCCATCTTTTTTTAAGACCTCCTCTGCCTTAGTGCCAATTAATATGTCTGTATAAGGGTGGTGCATCCAATAATGTAGATTTAACATGGTCTGGCAAGGGCTGTTCCTTAAGCCATGCATGTCTTCCAAGGACAGAACTGGTGACTGCTGCCCTGCAAGAAGCTTCTAGGGCATCAAAACCACAGTGTAAGGTATGCTTAGTCACTTGACTTGCAGAACGCATTAACTCTTGCAGCTCATTAGATTCTGCACAAGCAGGAAAGGAAGACACTTTGTTTGAGGAGTTCCATGGTGTGTTGCTGAAATTTTGGCATATGGAACTGGCAATTTAGTGCTCTGACAGCAAAAGTAGCAGAGGTGTATACTTTTTTACCCCATCTGTCTAATGCTCAGGAATCCCTATCTGAGGGGGTGTGGGGTTCTTAGCAGAGGTTGCTTTAATTTCTTTGGGCCCTTGAGAAGTTACCTCAGGGTCAGCAATAGAATTTTTGAAATGAAATTTGTGAGAGTCAAGGACTCTAATACCCATCAGGTTTTTTGGGTGCAGGAGGGAGGGTGTCAAGAGTCAAAGTGGATTCCAGAAAAACATCATCCACAACATCCAGGACTGGGGGAATGGCCAGGGGCCTGTGCTGTGGAAGATCCAAGAATTATTTGTGTCTCTTCAGACTGAGGGTAGTCCTGATATTCCCACTGGAAATGCTCCCTTAAGGTATGAAGGGTTTCCCCAAAGGAATAGTCCTCTGGTAGAGAGGCTGAAGGAATGGATTCCTCTGCATCAGAATCCTCATAAGCAGAGGGGGGTTTGCATGTCTTCATATTCAGATGCAGTCTCAGACTCCTGCTCAGACAAAACTACTGAGGACAGATCTCTTTTCCTTTTGGAAGGGGTAGCTTGGCTTCCCCTAATCAGGATGAGAAGGTCTTCCGCCATTTTAAGCATTTGAGACTGAGGCAAGGAAGCAGGTGCCTGAGATTGGGTAGTCTGTTTCTTGGGAGTGTTTCGTACCCTGGGCCGTAGAAACTCGGTAGTTTTTGAAAGAAAAGTAGACGCAAAATAAGTCGGTTTGTGATGAGAATCGGTAGTGCGAAGTACTTCCTTGGAAGCCGGTGCCTGCTCAGTGGCTATGTACCCATCCGAGGGCAAGACAACTGCAGGATCCTTAGTCGAATAAGAGTTCTGCGGCATACCAGACTCCGAAAGGGCCTTGGTAGCGGCCTGCGAATCCACAGAATTGGGCATCAGGGGCTGCGAAAGCACCTCACTGAGACATGAGAACTGATGACTAGCTTAATGGAAGCGCCATCAGTAGGTTTGGACCTATGCGGTCTGTCTCTGTCTTTATCCTTACGTTTTTTCAGAAGATCTGCTGTCGGATGGCTTACTGAAGCCATTTTGGAATTAGAGGACTGTAAGCAAAAATATCTAGCTACAATAAGGGCCCGATGACATATAGTTCTGGCATTAAGCAAAGCACAAAAGCAACAGCGAGGGACTTCTTGGTCTGAACCCAAGCAAGTGATGCAGTAAGAATTAAAGTCTCGGTGTGGTATTTACTTTCCACAGCAGAGACAATTGTTAACTTTTTCTGACATCGGTTAGAGCAAGAAAAAACGATCCCAATGGGGTACTTATCTTTTAGAAGACTTCAGCTTCAATTCGGAAGATGAAACTCTGGTAGCAGCCGACTGGCACTCGTGCAAACTGCTTCAGGCTCCTTGGCAAGAAAGACTGATGTAATGGCATTGGCTGTCTTATTTTATACTACTGATAAACTGATGTCAGTCCTGAAGCGACAGCAACTGATACAGAAATACTAAGCTTCTGGTATTCGGGCTGGCTGAGGGCTACCCTGGCAGGGGATAACCCAAATGTGATGACTGCAACAGTGAAACACAAAGAACATCTATCTACACGTGTGTTCTGAAAAGGTCCTTGGGGCTTTTTGAACCACATTTTTCCAGTACTTCTGATTCCTGGAGAAGTTTGAGTTTGAATTTTTTTTTCCTGGAGAAGGATCTCTGAGGAGTGGAAAAATATATGCCCACAACAGACATGGTCTTTCCATCTTTCTCACATCTAGATTAAGTATCTTTTACCTTGCAGCCAAACAGGGATGTACAGTCCAATGGAGTGTTGCCGAAGTTCTGAATTCTCTCTTGTCTGGGGGGACCTCTTGGATGACTTTTAGCCGCCTTTGAACTTGAATGGCTGCCTGATACCTCCGACTAAGTGGAACATCAGGGATTTTTTTTGTTTTGGGGAGGAGGAAGGGAAAAGCATATAAAGATGTTATGTCTAGCGAGGCTGTTTGGTGCAGGGACAATCAACCCAGATGGTCTCTAGAGCAGGACAACTGGGTCTCCCTTCAGGATCGCTGGAAGGGCCTCCCAAATAATGCATCTCTAGACCCTTGATTTTGCAGGCCTCCTCTGCCGCAAGGGCAGTGTCTTCCATTAGAGTTCCCCCCTCTGCCCCTAGGGGGAATACCTCCACACATGTTCTGAAAAGGCCCTTTCCACTACTACTGTGGTTCCTGGACTAAGGTCTCTGAGGAGTGGAAAAATGCGCACCCATGGTAGATGGGGTCTTTCCATCTTGCTCACACCTGAACAAGGTATCTTATATACTTTTGGGCCAAACAAGGAAGTACTGTCAAAAGGAGAAATGATTGATGAAGACTTGAAAGGCACTGGAAAGTCACACAGGCGCAGCTTGGCATGTCTCCTTATAGATAAGCTTGAACCTGTTGCACTACTCGTTCCTTTGGCTACATGTGAAATGAGCCTCATGGAAGAGTTAGATATGGATTGTAGGGTGGACAGCTGAGAAGCAACTGAGGCTTGTACTTCTTCAGAAACGGCTCCCGAAAGGGTATTTAACAGCTCATTTATCACATCCCTTTGCAATCTCATAAAATGTGAAAGATAATTCGGGGACCTTAGAGTGACGTTTGCTGAAGCATAAACACTTTCCAAATCTATCCACAGTTTGACTCCTTGTTAGGAAGATAGATAAAAACTTTCTTCAGCTAGTTCTTTCCTGGTGGCTGCCACCATGACCATGGCATCTACTGGTACACCTTTAGTCCAGAACTGGTTATCCTCTGGGGCCGTAATAATTTTATCTGATCTCCAGAGAATAGGTTTGATGGTGTCTGGGGTGTTCCATGCATACCGAGAGTTCAACTCTGAGCTCAACGGTGGGTTCCATGCATACCGAGAGTTCAACTCTGAGCTCAACGGTGGGTGGAGTCAACCGGGAGGGTAGATGGATGAGCACCAAATGCCACCAGATATACAGACTCCTCAGATGAAGGACTGCTGGACTTCCAGTTACCTCTCTGTTTTAGGATTTCTAAGATGTTTCCAAAGGAGACATCAGGAAGTGACCTTGGGGATTTTTCACCCTGATCAAAGCCCATGTCTTCGGTGACTGATTCCTCAGTGGTGTCCAGATGTTTCCTCTTACATGTCCTCTTCTTAGGGACCTCCTCAGTAAGATGTTCTGGAAAGGTATCAGAAGAGGTGGGGAAGCCTGTTGGGAAATCTGGGGTTTTGGTGCCCACTGTACTGTGGGAGATCCAAGTGAGAAGCCATGTGCAAAGTTGTCAAAGGTGAGAGTTGCAAATCTGAGGGGATAGGCAGTGTCTGAGCTGCAGAAGCAGTCATGTCTCTCTCCAGGGCCTCAAATGCTGACTGTCCCCAAGAAGAAAGACACTCCAGATCAGACAGGGCATACCTCTTTGGTCATAGTCTCTCCCGGTCGGAAGACAATCTTCCCGGGGTCAAAGCTGGAGACGAGCTAGTCCAAGCAAAGGCTCAGATATGTAGAAATGGCTATAAAAATCTCTGGACCGAATCTATCACCTCAGATCTGACAAGGCCGCTACAGCTCAGAGGTCTCTGGCTCTGACTGGGATGAAGAACTCAGAGCAAACATCAAATCAGAGGAAAAGTATATCCTTTGATTCAATACAGAACATGTCATGCAGTTTGGATCCAATGGCTACAATACCGCAAAAGAAATCAGAGGTGGAAAAAGTGGAGGGGTAGCTGATGCATGGAACTCAGGTAGGAGCTAAAGGAGCCCCTCACATCCCCTGTGACCAGAGAATCTTCTTCACTAGTCTGTTCACGTCTTCAGTGAGACTCCTGGAAGAGTGAGTTGACATGACTGATGGAGATTTTGGTCTCTCCAGAAGCAAGATGGAACCCTGGAAGAGACCAGGTCAAGAGGGTGAATATTGAGTCCTAAGAAGGTACATCTGATCTGAACCGTCGTCCTTCCTGAGTTGGGCTGGATCCGAAGTAGTTAGATCCAATGTCTTGGCCTTTTTTGGAGTGGGATTCAATGGAGAAGTTTGCACTTAAGCAGGTCTTTTTCTTCCTTTGTCCGAAACTCTAGAGGACAAGGAAGAAGCAGAGCTCAACTGTCCAGATTTGCTAGATTTAGACTTTTCTTTTGGTGTAGCTCATACGGTATTCTGTATACAGAAAAAAAAAAGGAAAAAATGTACTTATGCTATTAATTTAAACTAGTTGCTAAGGTAAAGGATAGAAAGAGTTAAAGGAAACTAGAGGAAGTTAGATAAAAATATAATACTGAAAAATTTTACTAGAGGGCTCCTTAGCCCGGATTTGTATCAGTTTTTGATGACTGATGAACCAGTTTTGGGTAAATTTGGAATACCCAAACTCAAAGATTTTAATTCACCTTTTCGACCTATAGTTTCCGCTCCTTATTCTGTTATCAAATGTATTTCATTATATTTAGATATATTTAACCCAGTAGTCCAGAAGTCACATTCATATATTAAGGGGATTTTTGGAATAAATAGGAGATTTTAGTTCTATGTAGATCACTTTTAATACATGTTCCATATTTACTTGCATACCTCATGAAGTGGGAATAGAATAAGGGAATATTTGAAAATAGTAGAACACATGCCTTATAATAAAATTTACTTGCAGCCTTTTGGATATCATATTAAAATAACTTTTTATTCAATGGAAAAAGATTTACAGGCAACTTAAAGGGGCTGCTATGGGGTCAGCGGTAGCCCCAGCGTTTTCTAATGTGGTGTTGGCATTCTGGGAGCATTTTATTCTGACTTTTATTGTTGCTACATTTACAGTAGTTTACGTCAGGTCTGTTGACTACTTACTTTTTTATTACTGAACGGAAAAGTGATGATGTAACATTACTTTTGAAAACATTAAATGACAAGTCAGGGTTCCTACAGTTTATGAGAGGAAATTCTGGTCTTACTGTCAAATAAGTTGGATGTATTGATTTCTTGGAATTATGGAAAACATCGTTTTGACAGTGACGTTTATAGGAAAAGTATCTTCACCAACAATTTACAATTTAATAGCAATCACCTTTACTTCATAAAGAATATTCCAAGAGACCAATTTATTAGCGCCTCAAGAATGACTACCAGTGATTATATTTTTAATAAAGAGGTTGGACTGAATACTGCTATGTTCTTAGAAATAGGATACAAGAAAGAACTATTATCTAAGGCAGCTGAAGAAATTAGTACAAGGAGGGTCACTGATTTTCAACCTATTTTAGTGGCAGGGTTAAATGCAGTCAGCAATGACAATACCCTTTTAGCAGATCATAGTTTGGCATGTGGTTTAGACATGACTACTGATAGTGCCAATATAATTTCCATTATTAGAAGAAATTGGACTATTCTACAGGGTAACTTAGATTTGATTCCTGTTATTGGGCATTCCCCAAAATTTGTATATAGAAATAATTTTAATTTAAAGAGGGCTTTACAGAATGGTAATTTTAAGGTAGCCCGGCTACCCCTAGTTCAAACAAGAATAAAGGGATGTATAAAGTGTGGGATGTGCTCAGAGTGTAGGTACACTTTAGAAGGACTGTTTACTGATTTAAAACATCTTGACAAAACACTGACTGTACCTGGGGTTTTCACTTGGAAAACTGCTGGAGTTGTTTATATATGTGCTTGTTCAGGCTGCCAATGTTTTTATGTTGGTATGACAACTAGAAGTCTTGAAAAACGTATTAAGGAACATGTTTAAAGTATTAAATCTAAGAACAAAAACAATGCTTTATATAGACACAGCGTAGTACAGTATGTAAAAATAGTAATAAATTCTTATTTTCTATTTTTGAACAGGTTCCCAAAGATATCAGAGGGGGGACGATTATAAAAACACTGTAGAAATAAGACAGACACTTTGGCAACTTGAGTTAAGACAGAAAATGCCAGGAATAAATGACTCCATCAACATTAAATGTTTAAAATCATGAAGGTTAAAAGTAAATAGTCATTTTGATAATTTTATTTTAATTTATTTGATTACCTTGTGACTAACAGGGAATTTGCTCAACTGTTTTATTGTATTAGATTACATGATTATGTGATTTGAATAATTGTTTTTATTGGTTACTTGTGTATTTAAAAGGTGGGCATGTGTTAGTTGAATAATTGTTCTGCAGATGTCTTGTTTAAGACTAAAGCAAGTTCTTTAATGCTAATTCTAACAGAGATTCATTCCCCGATGCTGCAAACCTTGATGTTTTTTTATTTTATAATATTGAAAATTCACTTAGCTGTGCAACAGCTACAGGAGAACCACGTCTTCGCAAAGCAGCAAATGAGATTTGAGGTAGCTTGGAGGGGTGCATTATGGGTAAGGGAATAGCTCAAGAGCTTTTTTGTTACAAGCTATTGCAATGGCTAAGTCGGATCCAAGGATCAAATCCAAACCCACAGGTTTGAGGGGGTCTATATTAGAAGACTGAACATTTAGGTGATCGAACACCTAAATGTTGAGGATCTATTATCGAACCACACAACATTGAACGTCCCAGAGAAACACATCCCTCGGCCACAACACAAAAAACATTACTTTACAACTAAATTAAGTGGGGGATGTGCCTAACTAAATATACCAACTCCAAGATCGCTCAACAATAGGGTAATAGCAAACTCGGGCGAACGGCCAAGGGAAATCTTTCCCTGCATTAAATCGGCTGTTCGCCATTGTTTGCTTTCGACATTGTAAGATTGATGTTTAGGTGTTCGATTACCTAAACATTCAGATTTTCAATATAAACCCGGTTTGAGGATAAAATGAAAACTGACATAAGATTTAGCATTGTGAGTGGAGGTAATTAATAAATATATTAAATAGGGGAAAACTGCATCTGTCTTCCAGGCCTTCTTGCCTGGAGTCCTGGGACAGGATTTTTCGAACTGATTATTTAGAGAGGAAGCAAAGAGGTGGTCTTGAGATCAAATCTTGGAAGACCCCCTGGATCTATTTTCCATCCATGAAGGTCTGCCCTGGTCCTGCTCAGCTCATCTGCCACACAGTTTTACTCTACCACAATGCAAATGCCTGCAGAGTGAGATTATGCTGTAAAGGTATATCCCAAGCTAACATGGCTAATCTACAAAAGGGTATCAACCTGTTTCCTCACTTGCTTGTTGATGTAACCAGATGACTATAGTATTGTCTGTAATCACCTGAAGAGGTCCAGGGGACCAAAGACAGTTCAGAGAGTTGAGTGCCTTGAACAGGGCAAGAATCTCCTTGATATTTATATGTGCTTGCATCTGTCCTTGAAGTCTCACACCATCTGCACTTTTATCCCTCCTAAAACTGCTCCCCAAGCAAAGTCTTTAGAGTCTGTGGTGATCGACTACTTTAGAGCAGGGAGGAAGAAGGGCTGGATTTAAGGATATCTGTTGTTTCCAACAAGATTTCTCTTCTGACAAATCCCAGTACTGGGATCTGAAAAGATAACAGGTGTTGATGCTGTGACCAAAGTGATTTCAGATACCAATGTATCTTTCTGATATGGGGTTTTGTCAGAAGTATCATGAGAAACATGAATGCCATGAGAACCAAAAACTTGAGGTACTTCCTTGCAGCGACAGAAGTTGACAACCTTAGAAATGGATCTAAATATAGATCTTTTTTTTCCTGTTGAAGAAAAGCTCTTTGAGCTGCTGTGTCTAGTTGACATCCCAGGAAAACAATCCTGTGCAATGGAGATAGGAAAAATGTTTGAATTGTTCTCTTATAATCCCACTTTCTGCAAGAGATCTCTCATCCAAGAGGGATTATGGACACCTTGAAAGAGACTCTGTAAAGATAAGCAAGTAATTTAAATTTGGAAAAATGTGGGTACATTGAAGCCTGCAAGAAGTTATTATCAAGAGCTACACACTTTGGTTTAGTGGATATTCCAAAAAGTAAGGCAGAAACTGGCACTGTGATCCTGATGGACAAAAAATCTTACAAAATGTCTGAAGTCTGGATGAATAGATGTGATAAACATCTTTTAAGCCTAGTGTTATCAAGAAATATGAAAGAGGAGGAACAGGTTATGAAGTGCCAACGTTTTTAATTTGGGCACCATCACAAATAGGATTAGGAAAAAAAAAACAGAAATTATCTCCAAGCATTTTCTCCGTCACTTAGAACAGGTCTACATTAAAATCTCAAAGAGGCATTTCAGCAAATGCCTCTTCATCGACACATATTGAATGAACGCACTAAACCACTATTGTTCAGAACAGAAATTTTCTTTCCCTGGAAAATAAATCAATTGCCCTCAAGCCACAAATACACCACTTCAAACAAAACGTTGCCCCCCCCCCCAACTAAATATACCAACTCAGAGATCACACTACAGTGGAGAAAACGGCAAACTAAAACGGACAGCCAAGCAATTTACTTCCCAGGGAAAGAAATTACTGTTGTGAACCATCACGGTTTAGTGCATTCATTCAGTGTCGGTGAAGAGGCGTTCGCTGAAACGCCTCTTCGAGATTCTGATATAAACCTCTTAGAACATCCCTGAATAAAACCGTTTCCCCACCTGTGAAGGAGGAACTCCTTAGGACAGCATGTGATAAAGAACAGGTGGAAACAGAGTCTGATCTGCAGAATGAGGAATGATGCCCTAGAAAGAAGAGATTTCCTCCATTGCCATATGTAACCTTGATGAATGTTTCAGACAGATGGGTTCTAAAAAATCAATCTGCTGCCAAAGAGAAAAAGGAGATTCAGACTTTCTGGAAGAGAAAAAAGGGCAGGCTGGGGGAAGGGGGGGGGGGGTCACAAGATCTCTTGAATAGTCATTCAGACTTGGATTATCCTTGTTTTTTGGGAGGTTTGAGACTTCTTTTTGGCCCCCCCTTGCCATTTCTTTTTTCTTTCTTTCTTTTAAGACACCTTTACCAAATTATTAGTTGTGACACAGGCAAACTTACATTTATATAAAAAGTCTTCTTCTTTTGTCTGCTCCTGTTAGGGGTCACCACAGCAGATCAACTGTTTCCATTTCTTTCTGTCCTCTGCATCTTGCTCTGTCACACCAACCACCTGCATTATCCTCTCTCACCACATCCATAAACCTTATCTTAGGCCTTCTTCTTTTCCTGTTACCTGGCAGCTTCGTCCTTAGCATCTTTTTCCCAATATACTCTGCATCCCTCCTCAGCACATGTCCAAACCAACATAATCTTGCCTGTCTTTTTCTCCATACCTTCCAACCTGGGCTGACCCTCTAATATACTTATTCATAATCCTGTCCATCCTCGTCACACCCAGTGCAAATCTTAACATCTTTAACTCTGCCACGCCAAGTTCGGATTCCTGCCTTTTTGTCAATGCCACTGTCTCCAACCCATACAACATAGCTGGTCTCACAACCCTCTTGTAGACCTTCCATTTCACTCTTACTGGTACTCATCTGTCACAAATCACTCCTGACACTCTTCTCCACCCACTCCATCCTGCCTGTACTCTCTTCTTCACCTCTCTTCCTCACTCACCATTACTCTGAACTGTTGATCCCAAGTACTTAAAACTCCTCCACCTTCACCACCTCTACTCCCTGCATCCTCACCATTCCTCTACCCTCCCTCTCATTTACATACATATTATTAGTCCTGCTGACCTTCATTCCTCTTCTCTCTAGAGCATATCTCCACCTCTCCAGGGTCTCCTCGACCTGTTCCCTACTCTCACTACAGATCACAATGTCATCTGCAAACATCATAGTCCACGGGGACTCCTATCTGATCTAGTCTGTCAACCTGTCCATCACCATTGCAAATAAGAAAGGGCTCAGAGCTGATCATTGATGTAATCCCACCTCCACCTTAAATGCATCAGTCACTCCCACCGCAGACCTCGCCTCTGTCACACTACCCTTGTACATATCCTGTACCACTCTTACAAACTTCTCTGACACTCAACTTCCTCATACAATACCACAACTCCTCTCTAGGCACCCTGACATATGCTTTCTCTAAATCCACAAAGACACAATGCAACTCCTTCTGACATTCTCTGTACTTAATCAACACTCTGAGAAAACATCGCATCTGTAGTGCTCTTTCCTGGCATGAAACCATACTGCTGATCACTAATCATCACCTCCCTTCTTAACCTAGCTTCCACTACTCTTTCCCATAACTTCATGCTGTGACTGATCAATTTAATCCCTCTGTAGTTACTACAGTTCTGCACACCACCCTTATTCTTAAAAATCGGTACCAAAACACTTTCTCCATTCCTCAGGCATCCTCTCACTTTCCAAGATTTCATTAAACAATCCAGTTAAAAACTCCACTGCCATTTCACCTAAACACCTCCATGCTTCCATAGGTATGTCATCTGGACCCACAACCTTTCCGTTCTTCATCCTCTTCATAGCTATCCTTCCTTCCTCCTTGCTAATTCACTGAACTTTATGATTCACTATCTGCACATCATCCAACCTTCTCTCCCTCTCATTCTCTTCACTCATCAACCCCTCAAAGTACTCTCTCCATCTGCTCAACACACTCTCCTTGCTTGTGAGTATGTTTCCCTCATTATCCTTTATCACCCTTACCTGCTGCACATCTTTACTAGCTCGGTCCCTCTGTCTAGACAATCGGTACAGGTCCTTTTCTCCCTCCTTAGTGTTCGACCTTTTATACAACTCTTCATACGCCTTATCTTTAGCCTTCGCCACCTCTCCCTCTGCCATGCACCTCATCTCTTTATACTCTTGTCTACTTTCTTCATCTCTTTGACAATCCCACTTCATCTTCGCCAACCTCTTTCTCTGTATACTCTCCTGTACTTCTTCATTCCACCACCAGGTCTCCTTCCTCTTTCCAGATGTCACACCAAGCACCTTTCTAGCCATCTCTCTTACTAGCTCTGCTGTAGTTAGCCAGCTATTCGGTAACTCTTCACTGCCACCCAGTACCTGTCTTAACTCTTCCCTGAACATCACCTCACAATTACCACCATTTGATCCTTGGTGCTGCCCTCACACTCATCCTCCTCCTCTTCTTGATCACCAATGTCATCCTACAAACCACCATCCTATGCTGCCTAACTACACTTTCCCCTGCCACCACTTTACAGTCTCCAATCTCCTTCAGACTGGCCCTTCTACATAAGATATAATCTACATGTGTGTATCTTCCTCCACTCTTGTATGTCACCCTATGCTCCTCCCTCTTGTTAAAATACATATTTATCAAAGCCATGTCCATCCTTTTCACAAAATCCACTACCATCTGACCTTCTGCATTCCTTTGCTTAACTCCATACCTACCCATCACTTCCTCATCCCCTCTGTTCCCTTCACCAACATGCCCATTGAAATCTATATTTATATAAAAAGTAATTAAACAATATTACCAAGTTCATATTTAAAAACATTATACATCACATATCCTTGTCATTTTATCTGAATTGTGTTCAGGCTGTTTATTCAGTTTTTTTTTTTTTGCCAAAACTGGTTGAGGAGAAAGAAAATCCCTTGGATAATTTGGAAAAGGATGGCTGAAAAATCTTAGATTCCCTGGAGAAACTTTCACCTCTGCAACAGACAGGCCAAACACAATCTCTACTCAATTGAGATTTTAAAATCTTATTTTTTTACATCTAGGAGGTTCTGAGAATGTAGCTAAGCAAACCTCCTTAAAATAGTACCAGTGGCCATAGCCCTGGAAGAAATACCAACAAAGTCATAGACACACTGCAAACAATGAGTAGTGACCTATACAAAAAAACAGACTAAGCTTTCTTCAAGCAGATTTTTATTCACAAAAAAAAAAAAAACATTATTCGTACTTTCACAATTTGTCAGAACAAACTTTAAAATATGAAGCTGACAAGTCAAAATTCTAACAAATCAAAGTAGCTGAAATACACATTATTAGAACAAGTAGGATCGGAATTAAGGGCTTAGCAGCAGGGGATTCAGCCAAGGCTACAGCTGCCGAGTCAGGTTTGGGAATAGTGTATAAAAATTTAAATGCAGTTCCCCAATCTATTGACTTTTTTAGGGACAGCTAGTTGACTGTTAGGAAGATTGTAGGCAAGGCATTCTCTAAAGTAGAGGGGACATTGGGAATGGGTATATGTTCTGGAAAATCCTTCTGTAACAACTCAGTATTTTCTGAGGGACTGATAAACTTTGTTGTTCTCCAACTGAAAACACTGGGACATTCTAGCAATAGTCTTACAGAAAGGGAACCTCTGACAAGGAGGAATCAGAAACTGAGCAGAGTCTGAATCAGAAATCTGAGGACAAAACCCTAAATCTGTCTGTGCATATTTTTGTTCAGATTTAGAATCTTGAATCTTTTCAGAAAAAGAGGAATCCCTCTTTCTTTTACCAGAAACTGCATTACAAGAAGGATCTACAGCCTAAATTAAACCTTTAACCAGTCCCAGTAAACTACTCCTATGCAAAGAAATTTGAAGAGGATTTGGTGTTTCTTTTTGACAGGAAATAGGGGGCTAATCATGCTACTAATGGTGGCAGTTGCTTCCCCACGGATGGGTACAGCTTTTCGACACAAAAGGGTAACATTCTTTATTCCCTCTGCCAGGACAGAAAAGAGCATTTCTCCCTTGCCCACTGAGGACTTTCAAACAGTTGCAGAGGATGTGGCTAACCCCTGGTCCACAGTAGCTGTAGATGCTACACCAGAGGGATCTGGGGCAAAAGAGGAGTTGTCTGAGGTAAAACCAATTGCCAAAGCAGAACATCCATTCTATACTACAGCAAACTACTAGCCTGCTGTGGTTGCAAAGGTTGCTTGCTTAACTTTCTTTTTGTGGCTGGAAGAAGGACCGGCCGTGTGACTGGTAGACTCTTCCAAGCTGAAAATAGTGCCACTTTCCCAAAGAAGACAAGCAGCAAATGCTATTACGTTTTTGACAGAAAAAAAGAAATGCTACGGCAGCCCCACAATGTAAAAAAAATAAACAATTTCTCTACAGAAAAATATTTTCAGTACGTATAAACTATTTTAATCTAACAGAAACTAGTGCTCCATTTAAAAGAACGTTAAAGTCTTGAGACCAAATAACTTTTCAGAAGAGAAAGGTAATTAGTCAACAACATTTTTTTCCCCAAAAAGGAACTTATCTATCCAGCAAAGAAAAGCACAAGTCCACTGTCAATCCTCAAAAGCCTCAGTGGAGCATACTCTTTGGTGGCAAAGCTCTGAAGAGCTTTGCATACAGTTTTGTCTTTTAGTCAACTCAGCTGGAGCTACTTGCCAGTTTGAGTGCGTGGAAGGTGCCCCAAAGCTTTGGAAGATGGTTGGCTGTTAAATCCTTGGCAGGATATAACCCATATAGCTACGGCTACTGCAGCAGTGATCAATATGATGAATATCAGCTGTGCTTGTATGCCAAAAAAATCCATTTAAAACTGAAAAATGGCAGACAGATGCACTATATGTTGGTCTTTCTCTAACCATTACTATAAGTGAATGGACCATGCCTGGCTTACCTCTTAGATTTCTGATGGACAAACTACATAGAACAGTTGATGCTACAGTCAAGGTCAATGAGGCATATTTTGTTCACTATTTGTAAAGACTAAGTGGAAAAAGTGGCTATACGATGGATTACACATGTACTGAAATGAGGATTATATATAGCATATTTAATAGATGTAATATATGGAAGAATTTACAGCATTTTATTACAGGTCAGTATGTATGCCAGAATGGAAGCACCTGTTAAAACAGGAGTCTAAAAGAGAAAAGATTTTAGGAAAGTACAGTTGTGCAAGTAGCTTACCATAACTGCTGATGTTACAATGTGGTCACTGTTGCAGTCATAACTTATAGGAGCCTCTACCACAACCAGAGTCCAATTCCTGACCTATCTTTTCATATCTGGCAGACCTCCCCTGAAGTCTTTTGTTGCCTGAACTGAGACCTCTCTACATACCTTGTATATGGATGGCATCAACCCTTTCCATCTTTGGCTCTTTCCTTCCTATAAATCTGGGCACAGCAATGCATCTGTTTGCGTCTGCTAGGACATATGCCTAAACCAGGGTATGTTGATCTGGCCTACTTCAGGGGTGCAGGCCACTGAGAGAATATAAGCTCTCTTTAGGTAACCAAGAGAATAAGGGAAACAATAGAGGACACCGACAAGAGAAAGGGATACAACAGTACTCACCCAGCCAAGAATACTCCACTGTAATACAGGGGAAGAAGGGAGTGAAATAGGACTACAATAGTAACCACACTTGCTCATCCACAGTTACAATAAATTGCCTACACAACTATACTCTTCTTCATGGGTCACAGTTGTAGGCATAACTTGCAGAGAACATTCCCAAAGCTCATCTAATCCAGAAGAGTGGCTGAACAATTCTCTCAACTAACACTGGAATATGGCCTCCAGGACAGAGGCAAATCCAGCCCTAACCCTTCTCTCCTCGCTAGTATCCCTCTATAATCCTGTTTGCACTCTCTGTAGCTCCAATCAACTTTCTTGACATTTACAAACCTAACAAAAACACAGGTAAACTACTATACAAAAGCACTGTTGCCCAAGCCTGGAAGAAACTCCTCTCTAATATTCGTACTATCAAATACACAGCTTCAAAAAAAGAAATGAAAAAGTTCCTTGAAATCTCTAGTGCCTGTCAATGCCAGGAACCAACCTAATCCTCCCTCCTTTCTCTCTATGTTGTATTCTTATGTCGCCTACACTTGCACACTAAAAGATGTCTAGTGGCCAATGAGAAGCTGTCAGCAGCATTTTTTACATATTTTATGTACATAATTCTTAAGAGATATAGACAGCATAACCTCCAGTACTAAGCCAGTAAAACTATCATCAGCCTATTGCATACACATTTTAAGTAACATGGTTACCAACTTTTAAGCTACAGACCTATATAGGTAATTCAACTTCAGTCTGCCTTTGCTCTACATAACCTGTATGTTTATCTTCTCTTTGCTCTTCAGAACCATCTTCTCTCTGCTCTTCAGAACCAGTCTGTTTATCTTGTATAAATGTTTTATTTGATTGTTAAACCTAATTCATACAGCTTTGAATCGTTTTTTTTTGCAACGGTTATATTTAATTTGTACTGTTTCTGTACTTGCTTTGTTTTTAGTACAGTTGGAGCTTTTCTCCTCAGGTCTCCACTGAAAATGGGCTTTTGGTTCAGTTGGACTAACCCAGTTAACAAATGACAAATAAATAATAAATCATCACATTAAGCCAGTAGTAGCTATACAGTGTACGAACAGATGACCAAATGGCCACTTCCAGGATATCTTGAATACTAACATCTCTCAGGAAGGCCATAAAAGAAATAGTATTATCCCCTTGCAAGATGGGGTTTGACCTCCTGTGATGTTGTACCATGTGCTTTACAGCACAAATTAATGCAATGTGCAAGTCACTACAATACAGTTTGTCACTGTCAAGCTATGCTTAGTTTCTGCAAATGAAACTGATCTGATTTTCTAAAAGGCTTAGTTATGTCCGAGTAGTATCTCGGTTTTCTATGCACATCCAGTGAGTAAAATTCCTCTATTGTAATTTATATTATTACGATTCCAGTTTATTTTGGGAATTAGGGAAGAACACCAGCAGTCTGACAGTTTGGCTTTACCTCAGTAATAGCATCTAGCATAAAGGAGAGGTTGGTATGTAGGGTCACCCTCTTTATGGAACTGTAGAAAGAGATCCCTGCATACAAAGGCCTGTAGTTCAGAATCTCTTCTTCCTGAAGGTGATAACTACCAGGAATACAATTTTCCAGGTAAGTAAGTTCAAAAGTGAAAATGCTGCTGATTAAAGGGTGATATGCTCAGCTTTTCCAACACAAAACTGAGGTCTCCAGCTGGGGGCGAGTCTTCCTTCTAGGGGCCCCAGGTGGGCCATGCCCTTCTCTGCTCCATAGATGCCAGTGGTGTGGTCCATTTGCAGACATGATGAAATAGATGAGAACAGGCTATTCCTGAAAAGAACAGCTCAGACAAATAATAGAGAAGCACAAGTACAGTCACGTGATTTTGGTGCTGGCTCCTCCTTTGGCAATAGACAGATACCTTCAATTAAGATAGACAGGATTTCCTTGTAATTGGCCTTCTAGCTTTTTAATGATTTTTGGCACATCATCATAGAAAAGGTGACCAAAGAGTAGTAGGATCACAGTCTCCCATCTAATAGTTTGAGCATGGAGATGTGTGAGGGGATCTCTGCATTGTGTCAGAAGGTTCACATAATGAAGATAGTGTTTTCCTTACCATCTGAAATTTGGGGGGAGGGGGGAGACACTAGTGCTGCCTGCAACAGAATAAGGAATCAGGATCATTTCTGGCCTCTTCCCCAAATTTTGCAGTACCCTGGAGAGTGAGAATATGGGAGGTGAAAGCACAGAGAAATAGACTCATCTAACCTAGGGAGAATGCAGCCGTTGCCCAAACTCATACCTTTCCTTTCAGGAATCCACAGCAGAACTTTGTCAATTGCTTGTTGTATGTGGGTCTGTTGAGGTCCTGTTCAATTAGACTAACACATAATTCTCCTGGGTGGGAATACATGTGGCTTTCAAGAGAAGACTGCACTTGGGACCTGACCCCATGTTTACCTGACTAACCTGAATGTGTGTTAAGATTATGTAAGTGACTGTGGTGGTGGTTATGATATGCAGGACCCCATGGTGGTTATGACATGCATAGCAAGTCCCTAGACTGCGCTAAAGAAGCAGAACCTGGACCACCGCCAACGTCTTTTATGGGCAGGTTAATTTATCTTTTCAAAAGGTTCTTGCTATGTGCCCCTATGCAGTGTCTGAGGCATCAGTGTTCAAAGTCTGGTTTGGGGATGGTAGTTTGAAAAGCATGCCCTCATTCATTCCGATGGGGTGTACCCACCATTTCAGTTTTTTTCATTTTGCATGGTAGGACTGAGATGGCATGTTACAGGGATTGAAACTGCTGGTTCCTGTTACTCAAGCACTATTGAAGTTCCTTCTTCAGCAGCCAAGCTATTTGCACCATGACAATTATGGATAAATTGTTGCCTAGAATTAACCCCATAGCTGTCTCCACCAATTTCCTAAGTGTGAAAGCAGATCAAAAGGAATTGTTTTCTCTATGAGAGGTATACTTAAATACAGCAGATGTCTAATGTGCACCCAGGAAAGTAAACTTCATTTAGCTACATAAGTTTAATTACTGTTCAGATAGAACCCTGTTTGTTGAGACAATCTAGAGTGTACTTCAAAGCTCTCCACACTTCTATCTAGCCTAAATCACAGTGATCAAAACAGGGATAAATCTGGATGTCCTACAATGAGCTCTAACTGGTGACAGATATTTTGTAAAAACTGGCTGCAGTAGTCAAATCAAAGAGCAAAAAAGAAAATTGGCAGTGATGGCTCCACACAGTACAAATCTCAACGTAATGTCTTGTCTTTGAAAATCTGAAACCTCGCGAAACCATTAGGGGTGTAGATGCTTGGGGTGTGGGGGCATGACCACCTTACCAGTTAACATCTTGAATGTTGGAACCTTTAAGAATTTGTTTCGTCTTGATAGATCTAGATCTAGCCATCATGATCTGGTCTTTCTTAGAACAAGGAACAGTATAAAGTAAAATCCTTCACCCTTTGGGCCAAGGGCACAGGCTGTATTGTTCCTTGGAAATGCATGTCTTACAGAAGGAATAGGAATAAATATTCCTGAATTTTTGGTACACATGGCAATTTTCTTCCATGGCATGAATCTGTGGAAAATCTGGAATACTCACTGCTCTGAGATTATGCTTAGCTCTTCTGGTTAAAAGGAGACCAACTGGTCTCCCATCTTTGGATGACAGGGAGAGGTGAGGGTTGGTGGCCTGAGGGTACAGGATGCTATTATCACAGCTGCACCATTATGGGGGACACAGCCCTGACTACTCCAAGACCTTCCTCTATCTTAACTGTATAGGAATATTAGGCAAGGAATCACAAAGATAACACGCCTAGCTAAATACACTTTTCAACAGACCCTTAAGATTTTGCCATCCTTTTCAAGCACTAAATAGTGCTCACTTCACAAAGACCAGAGCTGTATGCGAAAAAAAAAACTTCCTACTTGCATAGCAGAGGATAGTTTTGATTCACTGACCTCTGGATTATGGACACAACATGCTTCAGATGTTCCACTCTGCATTCTCTTGGCCTCAGATTCATACTGTCTTCCTGCTGCCATTTACTTTTCTGTGTAGCCTATTTACATTTTGGTTGCTTGCCATTTTCCTGCATTTAGCAGTAAGGACATTGTTTCGAGGGATAGCTTAATTACAGTTCAGGAATAGGAAGGTGAAAGGTATTCCACAGACTCCATGCAGTTCTCATTATCATCCTGCCTTTTAAATGCATAACATGGAGATGGTCCAGAGAGCTGCTCCTAAAACAGTGGAGGCATTAATGAGTAGAAGTTTCATATCCTCAGTTAGGGAATGGGTCCTCATCCAAGAACATCTCTTTATAACTGATTTTTCTGCAGTAGCTCAGTATTCTAGCCTGGGGAAAGCTGACAACCTTGAGCACAATAAATTTCTTCTCCTTTTGCAGCAAGCTAGAGTAGATACCAAATCAGCCAAAACTGAATTTCAACAGTAGGTAAAAGCACCTTGGTTGGCTCAAACATTGTTGGCCCTCTCATATCCATTTGTAACAAAAGCATCTTTCCCGAACAATCCTCCACACCCAAACTCTGCTTAGATATGATTAATGGTATTACTAGAAACATACTCAGTCTTACTAGAAACATACTCAAATCTCCCATCTCTCAATGGTTCACACTGCACTCAGTCTACCAGTAACTTTCTGCACCCCTTCACAAACTAATACAGTAATTCCTTTCTTCAAAACCATCAAGAAAAGAGTGCAGAAAAGATCCATTACAAATTACAATCCATTTTTCCACTCTACCTGTGAATCCTCAGAGTAATCAGCACTATTCTCAAATAAACCTCTTAAATTTAAGTTTAACTTCCCCCTTACTAAAAAAAAAAAGGGTCTATACCACATGAGCGAATCGTACAAATTGTGAATGCTCATATCGAACATACCAGTTCCAACTCAGAGATCGCACTACAGTGAGGAAAGGGCAAATATCCCATTCTTCACTGTATCGCGATCTCAGAAAAAGCACTTCGAGGTCCAGTACATTGAATATTATGAGCGTTCGCAATTTGTGCAATTCGCTCAAATGATATAGACCCAAAAAACAACTAAGTTTAACCATGCACTAGTTATTCCTCTTTAAAACCCAGGAAGTAGTAGACCCCTCAGATATCTGCCCTATTGCCAACATTTACTCACTAGTAAAAATACTTGAAAAAATAATTTTTGAACACGCCATCTTTCCAAATCTGATATATTGACAGCAACAGCTTCTGTCCCCAATTACAGCTCCTTAACCATGCTATGTTCACCGATGAAATTTTAACAATATCGATCAAGGTCTGATGATGGGTGCAATACTTCATGACCTCAAAATAACCTTCAAAATGGTCAGTCCTGAACAAGTTGTAAGCTTACAGGCTGCATCTTCTCTCCTTAGGTTGTACAATGGTTTCACAACTACTTATCCAATAAAACCCTACTATAAATAGAGCTTATGGGTCCTTAGTAAATGAAAAATTTCCTACAGACCATCACAACAGTCCATTTTTGGACCAGCTCTGTTATTGTTTATTAATCTCCCTTAGCACCACCCAGCTCTTGACTGCATAATGTGTGAAGATGATGTACTGTTCACTAGACAAAGGAAATCAACTCATTAAATTCTTACAAAGATACAGTTTGATTTTGAATTACTTTGGAATTGGTTCGCTAACAAAATGCAGTTTGGTACAGTGCAAACGCTTAAATGTGCCCCTATAGCTGTTATCACTGACCCCTCAACATTTTGCCTACAGCCACCTCTCAAAGACACTTGAAAATTGGGTTAGATCCTTCTCTGTTATTTATCTTATTACATCCGAGTGATGTCTCCAAGTGCATCTGCAGTTAAAACCTGTTGACGCCTCTAGGCGTTAAATATTGCTTGTTCAAATTTGCATCAATAATTCCAAAACCATGCTATATACAAAGTTTTAAAAGATTTTATCTTAAAGCTTACACAATGGCAAACTCAACTGCATTAACATTTGACCACTGTCTAGTGCAAGTAAATAGGTATTAACTGTTGTTTTTATGATATTAATTTATATACATATTTTCACATTTTTCTAAATATCTCAACAACCAAATAACTCCTTAGCCCAATATGAAAGCTCTCAACTAGATAAAATGCTGCAGACAGTACGAGTGTAACTTGAGTGGTTGCGGAGATATTGTAAGTTGTTTACAAAATATTACAAATGTAATACTGTGTTTACTGTGACTTATAAAATCAGTTTAAGACCTAGAACCTTAAGAATACTACCACTATAAAAATAGTTTGTGCTGAAGGGTTTGCCATTTACACTTTTCATAACCCCTACGGTTCCAGAGACATGAATATTTGTTTGAAATGTGAGGACATAATTTGATTTTGTCAAAAGGCTTAGGCTCAGCCCATTGGACAATGCATACAGTAGAAACTTCCTGAGCTACATTGGAGTGAATAAGTTATTCTTCATTTAGAGACCAAAGTTATAGTAGGACAACTTAAAACAGCCTATGAAAGATCCAATCTCCTCACTTCTGAAGCCATACATTCCATATCCATCAATATACTCATTCCAAGGATCGAATACAGACTGCCCCTTACTGTTTCAAACTCAGCTGCTAATACATGATCATAAACCACATATAATAGAATATCATGCTTCATCAACCTAGCTAGCAATAGAAAACACACTACAATAAAGAATGGTATATGGTTTACAGAAATGAGCTACTGTTTTACATCCTCATTAATACTAGATCATGTCCACCTCTAAAGACCAGCCTCTAATAAGCATCGTAATTATACTCTTAGAAATATAGATGGCATACATTTTACCAGGTCCCTTTACAAATTAGCCAGTACTGAAAAAAGTCTTCGCGGTTGCAGTATTCTTTACTGAAGGGATGTCATGCCAAGGATAGCCCGTCTGCCCAGTATGCCAAAGCCTTTGGAGTTTATAGGTGCCATACGTCACAAGTATGCTTCCTGCATAGGGCATAAAGGTGACATATGGATGCAAATATTCATAACTGAATTGTCCCATGAGGAGCAAAATATCCCGAAGAACAATGTAGAACATGTACTTCTAGAAGAAAAGTTCAGAAGGGAAAGGAAGCGAAAGCTACTCAGCCAGGAGGGTAACAAAAGACATGGGCAAGAGCCAAAAAGTACAGTTTTGTACCTACCATAAATGTAGATGTCCGAGAGGTATGCATCTGCAGTCCTAACAAATGGGTTGTCCTGCCTCAGGCAGCCCCTTGTCGGCCGGATTCCAAAGTCTGGGTCTGGCCTCGGCTGATGTCGCACTTCACCCGACGTCATAGCTGCTGTCAGTTGGGTATAAAGGCATCAGCCGATGCCATTTTCCTCAGTGTTTCTTGCCCCAGATGCCAGGTGCCCTCTAGGAAGGCTAATTTGGATAAATGCAAATGATTCCAAACAGTAGAGAGCAAATAAAAATAAACATGTATATACATATATACAAACAAATACACCATAATAGATTCCCCCAGCTAGCTACAAGATGGGCAAATACCCTAGGAGTACCACAGAGGAGGGGAGGGTAATCCTGACTGCAGATGCATACCTCTCGGACATCTACATTTATGGTAGGTACAAAACTGTACTATGTCCTTCAAGGATGCATCTGCAGTCCTAACAAATGGGTAGAATACCATAGCCAAACTGGGGAGGAGGCACTAAGAAGATTATGGTGTAGTTAAGATCCCTTGCAAAACAGCAGTGGCAAAACCTGCTCGGGATCTGGAGTATAAAGGTAGATTATAATGCTTGGCAAATGTATGCATGGAGCTCCAAGTAGCAGCCTCTAAAATGTCTTTGGTAGCCACCTCGTAAGAAAGCTGTAGTAGTGGCTGTAGCCCTTGTGGAGTGAGGTCTGATGTTTTCTGGAGTTGTCTTTCCATGAAAAGAGTAACAAAATCTAATGCAATTTCCTATCCATTTTGAGATTGTCTGTTTTGAAATTGCTTTTCCTTACATTCCTGTTGCATATGCTACCAGAAGCTGGTCAGTTTTTCTATTGCTCTTGGTTCTGTCCAGGTAGTAGCGCAATTGCCTGTGCACATCCAAGGTATGCAGTAGTCTTTCCCCCCTGTTCTGTGGGTTGGGGAAGAATGTTGGTAGGTGGATTGCTTGGTTTAATGATACCCTGGAGACCACCTTTGGCATAAAAGTAGGATTAGTTCTCAAGGACACTCTATCCTGATGGAAGATAAGGAAGGGCTGTACTGCCATTAATGCCTGTAATTCAGAAACCCTTCTTGCTGAAGTGATTGCAAGCATGAAAGCAGTTTTCCAAGACAAGAACTGTAATTCTGCTGTTGCTGCTGGTTCAAAAGGGGGAAGTGTTAATTTTTCTAACACAAAGTTCAGGTCCCATGTAGGCAAAGGTGGCTTCCTTGGAGGCTTTACATTTTTAATTCCTCTCCGAAACTGCCTGAGTAGAGGATGAGAGAAGACTGGAGGATCCATGTTGTATTCTGCTGAAATTGCTGATGCATGAATCTTAATGGAGGAGTAAGACAGGCCATTGTGGAAAAGCTCTGCTAAATATTCCAGGATGTTAGCTATGTTTGCCAATGCTACATTTTCTCCTTTTGCTGCACTCCAAATGAGGTATCTTTTCCATTTTGCTGAATAAGTTTTCCTTGTGGAGGGTCTGCGAGCCTCCAGGATAATGTCTTTAACCCTTTGAGACAAATCTGGGTTATTTTGCTTTATGTAATGTTCCAAGCAGCTAGCTGTAGTGTTTTCAAGTTTGGATGCAGGATTTTGAAGTTGTTCTGTGTTAGCAGCAAAGGAACTAGAGGTAGAGGCCATGCGTGTGCCCGAGACATACTCCTCAGTAGCGGGTACCAATGCTGCCTCAGCCAGTCTGGAGCTATCAGAATGATCCTTGGGTGATCTTCTTTGATCTTCAGTAGCACTTTGTGCATCAAAGGAAGAGGTGGGAATGCATATGCTGTCAGGTTTTCCCAACTGAAGGATAGGGAGTCCACCTTCCAAGCAAGTGGGTGGTATGTCCTTGTGCAGAATTTTTTCAATTGGTGGTTGTGTGGGGATGCGAACAGGTCTATTATTTCTTTGTAATGGATTTGAAGATGTCTGGATGCAGCATCCATTCGTGGGCATCCGTGGTAGTTTTGCTTAAGATGTCTGCTAGTATATTTTCTTTTCCTGGCACAAATATGGCCTGGAGCTGAATGTTGAGGTTCAGGGCCACATTCCAGAGGTCCATTGCCATCCGGCAGAGAGGATATGAATGTGTCCCTCCCTGTTTGTTGATATACCACATAACTGTGGTGTTGTCTGTCCTTATCAGCAAATGACCTTGTTGAAGAAACGGTCTGAATGTCTGAATTGCCTGTTTTACTGCCAGCATCTCTTTTTGATTTATGTGTAGGTTCAGCTGGTCTTGTGTCCATAAGCCTTGTATGCACTTGTCCACCATGTGTGCCCCCCAACCGAGGTCTGAGGCGTCCGTGGTGATAGTCTGGCTTCGGTGAGGGCTGTGGAAAGGCAGTCCTTTGTTCAATTGACAGGCCTGAGCCCACCAGGCATGGAATTATTGGAATTTGGGCTTCTAGGCTGTGCTTGTGCTGAGACCATAAATTCCTTAGGTACCATTGCAACTTTCTCATATGTAGTCTGGCATGTGGAATCAATATTATGCAGGATGCCATGTAACCCAGAGCTTGCAGGACTTTCCTTGCTGTAAGCTGGTTCTGCGTTGTTAATGCCATGAAATAGAGTGGTAGTTGCTTTTGCTTTTCTGCTGTGAGGAATGCCATTTGATTTGATGTGTCCAGTTCTGCACCCAAGAAAGTTATGCTTTGGGATGGTATCAGCCTTGACTTTTTTATGTTGACTGTGTATCCCAGGGCTTGCAATAGGTGAATAACCCTTCTCAAATCTTTTGTTAATTTGTTTTTGTTGTCCGCTTGTAACATGCAGTCGTCCAGGTATGGATAAATTTGAATTCCCTGTAGCCTGCAATGAGCAATTACTGATGCCAGGCATTTCGTGAATACTCTGGGCAGTAGATAAGCCAAAAGGCAATGCTGAGAATTGATAATGCTCTGATCCTGCAAGAAATCTGAGGTATCTTCTGCAATCTGGTCGTATGGGGACGTGCAGGTATGCCTCCTTGAGATCTAGAGTCACCAGCCAAGACTCCTTGCCCAGCATGGGAAGAAGTTGCTGTAGGGTCAGCATCTTGAATTTTGGAACAATGAGATATGTGTTCAGAGCGGACAGGTCGAGAATAGGTCTCCATTGGTTTTCCTTTCTTGGTACCAGGAAAAGTCTGGAATAAAATCCTTGTCCTTGCTCCATAGACAGTACCTTTTCTATAGCTCTCATCCTTAGTAAGTGGTTGATTTGTTCTAGAGCGTTTGTTTTTTGGTTTGGTGGTAGGTTTGGCATTCCTCTCTTCCTTGGTAGAGTATGGAAGTGAAACCTGTAACCTTTGTCTATTGTCTGTAAAATCCATTTGTCTCTTGTAATGTAATGCCAGTTTACTGAAAATAAGGCTAGCTTTCCACCCAAGGGTGCTTCTAGTTGTTTCCTGGTAGGCGGTATCAGAGTCAAGTCACTGTGACTGTCCTGTGGAAGTGGTAGTGGCTGGATCTGTGGCAGTACTTCTCTGGTTGTTAGGCTGCCACTGGCGTCCCCTGTAGGCACCTCTGGATTGACCTCCGCCTCTTGGGCGCCTATTTCTGCCTCTCTGTGCTCTGGTGGTGTCTGGAAAGGACCAATTCTTCGCAGGCCAATTCCTACTAAACCTCGGAGGCTGGACCTGTAAGAAATCCTTGACTGTTTGGACAGATTTTGCTTTTTCTTCCACCTTCTTTAACACTTGCTGTGCAGGGAGCCAAACAAACTGTGTCTTTCCATGGGAGCATCTAGGAGCTTTGACTTTACATGGTCTGGTAAGGATTGCTCTTTTAACCATGCATGCCTTCTGATCACTGTACCAGTCATAGCTGATCTGAAGGAAGCCTCCAGTGCATCATAGCCGCATTTTAAGGAATGATTACTGACCTGCTGAGTGTTATGTACCAAATCCTGAAGGGACTTACGGTCTATAGGTTCAGGAGAGGACAGTTTTTATTTAGCTGATCTAACAAAATTCCTGATATTGAATCATGTGGAATTGACAGTTTAAGGCCCTAGCCGAAAGAGTAGCAGAAGTATAAACTTTTACCCCATCTCTCTAATGCTCTAGATTCTCTTTCAGAGGGAGGGTTTTGGCAGAGGCAGCTGCTACAGCTTTGGGGCCCTGTGAAATAGTTTCAGGATCTGCAATAGGAGCCTTATACAAGTGATAATGTGTGTCCGGGACCCTGTAGTATCTGTCGGGCTTAGCAGGGATGAGTCAGGGCAGTACAAGCATCATTAAATGCATCATCCACAACTGTAAGTACTGGAGGAATGGCTAAAGGCCTATGTTGTGGCAAATGTAAAAAGGTCCTAAGCCTTTTCCTTGAATCTGAAAAATCCTGGCCCTGCCATTGAAATTGTTCTCTCATAGCATGCAAGGTTTCCCCAAAAGAAAATTCCTCAGGAGGAGAGGCAGAAGGAATGGAGTCTTCTCGTCAGAGTCCTCATATGGAGAATAAGGGCCTTCTGGAGGATTTGAGTTTTCTGAATCATCAGAGGAATAATCTGTTGAAACTGGCTCAGGGGGCTCTGCTCTAGGCCTCTTCTCTGGAGGGGCATGAGAGGCCCTGTCAGGGTGAGGTTGGGATCCCCTGATCAAAGAAATGAGATCCTCTGCCAGGCTAAGCATTTGGGTACTAGAGCTAGGCCTGTGTGAGGGGGTTTTAGCAGGCAAGGCCTTGGAAGATTTAGCTGCTTTAGCCCTAGAAAAAGCCTTGATAGACATGGATGCAGGGGGCCTAGCAGCTCCACGTGCAGGAGTAGATATGTCCAAGGGAATAGTATCGGATAAATCCTGGGAACCTGCAACAGCAGGTGGAAATTCAGTAGCAGATTCAGCCATGCTGGATGAGGCCTCGGTTGTAGGAGGCATGCTTTCGGCCGAAGGAAGAACCGAGGACTCTGTTTCAGCCGAGAGGTCCTTTTACGCTTTTAGCTAATTGTGAAGTCGGAGCTCCGATGGCATGTTGTAAGCAAAAGTGGGGAAAAACTCCTCCGCAAACTCAGTCGGACCGTCGGTTGAAGGAAGCACAGGCTAGAAAAGCTGCTACGTCGTGGTCTGGGCCTAAGCAAGGAAGGCAGTAAGAGTGGAAATCCTTATGAGGTATTTGTTTCCCACAAGTTAAACAGTTATTTACTTACTTTTTCTGACATCGGCTGAGGCAAGAAAGAGTCCCCAACGGGGTACTTAGCTTTTTAGAAGTCTTCGGTAGTAGTAATCTCTGGTTCTGACCGACCGGCACTTGCGAACAGCTTCTGCTTCAGGCGCCACGTGGCAAGAAAGACTGAGGAAAATGGCGTCGGCTGATGCCTTTATACCCAATTGACAGCAGCTATGACGTCGGGTGAAGTGCGACATCAGCCGAGGCCAGACCCAGACTTTGGAATCCGGCCGACCGAAGGGCTGCCTGAGGCAGGACAACCCATTTGTTAGGACTGCAGATGCATCCTTGAAGGACATCACAGGATGGGAAAGAGGGAGGGACCAAATACTGCAAAAGTGAAGAGGAAGACATCTACTTAGAGCAAGTAACCAGTGTGCCATATTTCCAATAAATCAGGGTCAGAGATTGCCTCGGAGTAGTCTGTATTAAACAGAATAAAGTGACAGTGATTTAAGATGATCCAAATAGGAAAGATGCTGAAGATCGTGAATTTTCCTTGTGAGGAACCTTTGCGATCTTGCCAGTTGCTTCAGGTGCTTGGGAAGTTACATACCAAAAGGGGCGTTACACTCTACTATTGCTCTGATGAGGGAAGAATACAGGGAGGTTATAACTTTTTCCAGAGGCAATGCCCTTACTTATGAGATGAGCAATACAGAATGCATTTCTTACCACTGTGGAGACATGTTGATCAAAGGTGAGGTTGCTGTCAACCTGTGCGCCCAGGTGTCTCACCACTGAGTGCAAACTTAGGGTGATGCTATTGATGTGGTAGTTAGCAGGAACATTGCCCTTAATGAAAGGGATGATAATACATGTTTTGCATTGAGTTAAAGGCCATGAATTTGGCACCAATCATTTGTTTGCCCAAGACACTATTGTAGGACGTTCACATCATTTGGAGATTCCATGACTGCTTCCAGTTTACAGTAGTCAGCAAAGTTTGTCAACCACAGACCTTTAGTTTTTGCGTGTAATTCAGAGAAAGATTCCCAACAGCAGATGTTCCAGGATTGATCCCTGTGGAACACCGCTGGTTACGGGCCTGCTGTTGGAAGTGGGGTCCCCTGTTTTGACTGTCTGGGTTCTAGCTGTGAACTAGTTAGCGGTCCACCTAATGATATAAAGGTCGATACCTAGCTGTCACTATTTTTTAAATTTCTCTGAGTCTTTTGGGTTTCTAATACCATGACGAGAATGGACCCCATCCCCAAGTCAAAGCACGATTAAAGTTCATGAAATTAGTATTGTTTCAATCTTTGACGTCAGCCAGAAGTGCTTTGTGCAAAGTGATACCTAGCTGGGTGAGTTAGTCAATGATGCCTGAGTGGGGTATAGTGTCAAAACCATTGGCTAAACCTAGGTAGGCTGTATGCAGGGCCTCGGTGACCGTCTCAAAGTAGTCCACCAGTTTTAACAGGCATAATCTTCCCTTTGACAAATCCAAACCGAGTAGGGTCAAGTGTTTGGAGATTGCCTGCATCTTTGATAAGGTCCATGATGATTCTCTCCATGGCCCTGCAGATAAGGCTAGTCAGGCTAATAGGTCTACAGTTACTGAAGTCAGTGGAAGCATCACCTTTGTGCAAGGGAATAACTGTGGCCATTTTCTATTCAGCTGGGATGAAGCCGGTGCTTAGACTATGACTGAGAAGAGTACCCAATGGTGTTGCTAATTCTTGTTGGAGCCCATGTAGGATGCAGCCAGGGATGTTATCGGGTCCCATATATGCTGCGTTTTTGGCCTTGGAGATAGATTTACAACCTGCTCTTTACAGATACAAGGTAGGGGAGAGGTAGTAGGGATGTCATGGGGTACGTGTGGTGGGGACATGGGAGTAAAGTTTTCAAAGAACCTGTCAGCCAACGGGTTAGCTATATCCATAAGTACAGTATATGTGGTATCATTAACTACCAGTTTGATGCATATCTGGTCCTTTCTTTTTAGGTTACAAATGTAAGTAAAGAATGCCTTATGACTATCCTTTGTTGAGAAAGCTAACCTGGATTTGTAATATGCTTTGCAGAACTTCACAAGAAGTCTTATTTGCTTAAGTGGAGGAGGGAGTGTTTCCAGTTTAGAGCCCACTCCCTCTTACTATTAGGAAAGCAAATTCTTCCTTTTATTTTAAAGCCTCTTAATGACAACTGTCCACCAGGCAGGTTTGCTCTTCCTTGAAGAGCTTGTTTTGATCCTATCTGCTATGGCCGAATCAATGCAGTTATATGCATGTTTGTATAAAGCATTGGTGTAGGACTCTACATAGTTGATAGCTCCCTCTTTGGGGGGAGGTGCAATGAAGCCATTTATACGATCCCATAACAGGTTATAATCTGCTTTGGAGAAGTTTAGTCTAGTTGCTGCTTGGGGGGGGGAGATCAGGTGTGATAGTTACTTTGAGACTGACGTTTGGTCAGATTTCACCAGGGAAGACCTCACAGCCTCACAGTGGGGGGGTGGGGGTGCTACAGCAGTCCCCCACATTGGTAAGCACCAGATCCAGGATGTTGGTGTCCCTTCTGGGGGTGTCAACCAGCTGGTCCAGAGCACTGGAGTTATAGAGGAACCTCTGGGAAAGTGAGTTTGAGCAGGAGCAATTTACCCAGTCAACAGATGGGTAGTTGAAGTCACCCAAATCCATGGTGTTCAGATGTATCTTGATAGACTTAAGATCCAAATAGGCAGTGTGTGTCCTGTAGCTGGTAATGACTTGAATAGGTGTTGTACCAACATGTAATTGCACCTGAAGTGCCTCCAGGGAATCGTACTGTTTAACCAATCTGTAGGTATTATTTACCTTTAAGGAATATTGATAAATCACCTCCTTTAGCTTTCATGCCTACATTTTGTGGTCTGAATGTGTGGAAGGAGGTTTAATCCTGTATGGCTGGGGTGCTCTCCACAGCCTTGAGCCAGGTCTCTGACTGCACAAATCTCTGTCAAGGTGAGGGCCGATTCCAATGAGTGGAGTTTCATGCGGACTCCTAGCATTTAGCAGCATAACCTTGAGGTTGTTTTTTGATGAAATCTTTATGATGAGAGTTTTGTTCTTTTGACTTTGCCTAAAAAGGCACTATGATGGTGGCAAGAGCCTTTGCCAGTAGCCGAAATCCCAGGGGAGACAGATGAAAACCATCTCTGACAAAGCATCGAGGTCTACAATCATGTCATCCCAGGCTGACAAATGGGAACCCCTTAGAATGAAACCAGAAACTAAGCCAATTATTGAAGTTAATGATTTTCTGTTCATATTGTGGCATCATCCAAGGCAAGGGACATACCTGTCTGTGACACATGATCAGGGATCTCAATCAAGTCTCTCCATGTAGTCAAGGGAGGTACGTCTCAAGTCATTCACACCAACATGTACTATGACCAAATCATAATGGTATTGTTGAAACTTGAGTGCCTGCATTATCTGATGAATCTTGACACCACAAAGACAGTTGACCGTGACTTTCTCCTTGTTCAGCCTGGTGAGGGGGGGATGTCTGTCTCTCACTATAGTCTCCTATGAATAAGATATTTGGAGTAAATGTGCATTGCCTTATGGGCTTTGATGGTGAGACACTTATGCTTGTGTCACATTATGTGTATTGTGGGTTTTGGTTGTTATGGTTGGTTTAGTATTTAGGTGTTTTGGAGGCCTCTGTTGCTTACATACATTTTTTGTGAGCACGTCCGCATATTTTGGTCTGTGTGCATGCTGTGTGTTACGAGTAGGACTTGTGGTAGGTGGGCTGACAACCCACTCTATATTGCTATCTATTGCATGAGAGATCTGTGATTCCAGATTCATAATGTAGGTGCATCTCTCACAAATGGTACAGGTATGATGAAGTAGAAGGTTTTCAGTGTACATGACCAGTGTCAACCAGGCTGGTATGAGAAAAGGAGGAAACTTGACAGTTCATGGTCCCAGGAATAATCTTGGTCTGGCTATAACAGTTGAAGAGGGAATACAGCAGAGGCGGGTATTAGTAAGTTATGCATGAGGGGCTCTGGTTTAGGTAATATTTGCAAGGCTGGAGCAGGTGTCTAACTGGTAATCCCTCTGAGCAGTAGTGAGAGATGCTGCGTGATGGGCAAACAGGTGCAAACAAGCACAAACTGTTTCAAACATTGGGTACTTAAATTAGAAAAACAGGAACCAGCCAAAGTTCAAATTATCCAATCAAAACACCGTAAAACAGAGCCCTGTAACAGTAACTCTAGCTAGATCAGACCAAACTGTGCCCTCCTCCCATGAGGGCACAGCTGGGCCTCTCCAAAGAGAAGATTAACTATTTTTCAATCTCCAAAGGTCACAAGTAGTAATAATTCAGCAACCCAGCAAAAATCCACCAGTTACTTGTCACTATATCACAGACTGCCAAGTGTATTAATTAATACCACACCCAAGTATACTTGTTTGCAACAAGACCCATCACAGAACGATCATAATCTTCATATTTCTCTATTAATGATGTATACTGAAATTTTGTTCATTGTTATGTCACTGGCCATCTCCTCAATGACAAGATATCCCTGTTCTTTAAACATTTTTTTCAGACGGACTACTACTCTTTCAAAATCAGAATAATTTGTGGTTAGTCTACTAATCCTCACCATCTGACCTCTTACTATATTATGCTTTTGATGGGTGGGGAGTCGTCTTCTTCCAGCTCTTCCCGGTTAGGGGTCGACACAGCGGTATGCTACCATAATGAAAGTAGCTATTACTGGCAACAGCTTTTCTTGCAACGGTCGTAAACAAGTCATTTTACAGACATTTCCCAAGCTTATTATCGAAGAATAATATACTGCAAGCGCTTGTAGTGAATGTAAAATACAGGAATTTGGTTTTGTTTTAGTCCTGAAATCTTACTAGCAAATTATTGTCACCATTCCAGACTTGAAGTACATCATCGATAAAGCACACATACTTTTTCAAAAAGATAGAAAAATCACTGCTGTAAACATGAAAGTCTTCCAAGTGTCCCAACACTATTAAACACTGTGGACCACTGCGCATGGCCATCCTTTGTGTTTGCTGAGAAAAATTATTGTTCAGAATGAAGTAGTTGCGTTTCAAAGTTACCTCTAAATATGAAGCGATAAACTTTTCTATCACTAAATGTTCAGTTTTCAACTAAATATTCTTTAAACCAAACAAGACCAATGTCAATGGGAATGACTTGTGTATAGACTGTGAATATTAGATGTTACCAAGTAATCTTGACTTGTTACTGTAACGTTCTTAAGCTTGCGAAATACAGTCATCAAAAACTAATATGAAAGATTTTATGATTTTACAAAAGGTTTCAACTTACATTCAACAAATATAGCAAAAGGCTGTTTTTGAACCTGTAGCCAACATTATCAGTCTTGGGGGCGGATTGTTGCAGTTCTTATGAGGTTTGGGTATGTCAAATATTTTTATTTATTTATTTATTTTATTTTACATTTTAGTCTTGCTAATAGGCTCATTTTTTCAGCAGAGGCAGAGAGAAGAGAGGAACTAGACTCACTAACTAAGACAATACATGGATATATACTTTACTAACTTAATTTTTTTTTTTTTTTAACAAAACAAAAAAAACAAAAAAAAAAAAAACACAGGACAAAAATATAGTTTGTCTTGACTAACTTAACTAGGTTACAGTAAGAGACTGTATTTAAGAGCTTAAGAACGTAAGAAGCTTAAAGTCAGATTACTTGGTAACATCTCTATATTATACACTAGTAATCTTCAGAAACTGACTGCCTACCACAGTATAGCCAGATTTTGCCACTGCTCACCTTCCAAACTCACCACTGTCTTAACTTAAAGAAACCAGCAACAAACTGAACTCCCAGGTAGAAGAGAGAAAGAAAGTACTGTTTCAGAGTAATGACCAGTAATGATCAGTCAGATGAAGAGTCAGGCAAAGCCAGTGGGATAGTAGGTGTTTTTTTTTTTTTTTTTTTTTGGTGAGGTGACATGAGGAGGGGTCAGTAGTGGGAGTTCAGGGAAGTTTATTCATGATAGAATAGTAAAATTTGCAAATAGGGAATCACCTGATTTATTATGAGATTTCAAGGTAGTAACTAATAGCTTGTTGGCTGATCTGAGTGTCTTGAGATTCTTATGTATTGTCTTAGTCACTCCTATTCTGGGAAAGATTACAGTTAAAAATATCTGTCAGCTTTTTATCTGCATACCCCTCTTGTAAATTCCATTGTAAAAATGTCAACTTCTTTGTATCCAGCATTAACTGCTTCTTTATCCACTAGTTTGTAAAAGGAGCCATCACTTAAAGAGTTCATTCATCTTTGTACTAGAACATGTATCCAGGACTACTACAGCCCTGCCTTTATCTGCCTTCATGACCTGCATCTCATTATTAGATAATTTTAACATGTTTTTTTTCTTCAGAAAGATAATAGTAATCAGAGTCTGAAGTCTAAATGTGAACAGACAAAAGCACTCGCTCTGTGTGAGAAAGTGTTGGCTTAAAGGAATGAGACAGTGGATTCCAGATTTTTTTTTCTTGTTTTTACTTTAACACATGGTTATGTTCTTGGAACTTTTTCTCCCAGGGTCCCTGTTGGAAAGGCTTTCTCTGGATAACAGATGCAAACAAATAAATGTTACAGAAACCCCCAGCTTTGAAAGCAGACTACGTTGAAAAGTAAGGCCTTTCCAGTTAAGGTTTTTCCAAAAGCAATTCATGAAGCCAGGAATTGTGTAAACTCCTGGTGTAGTAGCCAATTCAAAGGGCAAAAAATGATTAATGAGGGATAGATGTGATAAAAGCAACAAAATATTATAACAGATCAGGATCAATCATGCATTATTGCAAATAATAAACTAAAAATATCAGCACAGGCAGAATAAACTTGTAGACAAGTAGATAAATATAAAGGAAAACTACAAAATAAGCAATTTATTGATGACCCAAAAATGTTTTCTAGAGAGTTGGGAAACAAGGCAAAAGGAATTAAAACACCACCAAAAAAGAAGTAGATACATTTTGGAGAAATAGCTATGAAAATCCTGTGGAACATAAAGATGCTAAACGAATGGAAGAAAATGAAAAAAAGTTTAAATGTACAGGATATGAAATGTGATGAAGTAATGGCCAGAGAGATTGAAACAATTTTATTTATTTTACATTTGTTTACCGGGAAAGTCCAACTGGGCAGGTCGTTTTTGAGCGAAGGCCCGGTGAGAAAAGCTCCATTACAAAATATAGAGAAGATATGAACATTATAGAACTTAACTTACATGGTCATAACATGCTCACACCAACAGTATTTGCACAATGATAATATATAAAGAGCTTAAGTGGAAGCTTTATCATAGCAAATGGTATTATAGCAAACAAAAGTAATTTCAAGGATAGGAGTAGGTTAAAGTCAGCAAGCAGTGTCTGGTTACGTATATAGAGGTAGTTTAGCCTGGAGACTTAAATGTACAACACCAGATGTTATTAGTTTAGCTACAAAGTAACACACAAAGTTAAGAAAAGCTAATTGGAAAACCCCAGGCCCAGATGCAGTACCTAACTTCTGGCTAAAAGTATTAACACTTTTGCATCAAGATTTAGCCATGAGTAAGAACTATTTATATACACAACCACCACCAAACTGGAAACAAGGCAGCCTGTAGATAAAAACCACCACCACAGAGCCAAAAAATGATTTATTCACCTCACACCTCTAGTGCCTTGGCAAAAGTGCCTTCAAGGAGTAACAATCTCAAAAAAATCCATAAATATACCCAACAATTAAATGAATGGTTGCGCATCTTTTAAACATGGAAGGAGGGTTTAAGATGAAACTGTAGAAAAAATGTATTTTGTTGCAACATACAGTATATATTAAGTGAACAGCTCAATGATTTACTAAGATATTATTGGCCTATTTTGTTTAAAGATAGGGTATTATATGGGCTAAACATTTTCCCTGCATCTCTTATAAAAGAGGACGTTAACAGATTTTTACAGCACATAGTAGGCTTGTTCCCCCTTTAAATAAGTTGAGTAAGCAACTTTGTGGAGTTAGGTACTTTTAAGTGCAACAACTGCTCTGTGTGTAAATATATTGTAAACGGGTTTGCTAAAATAAAAGGCAATATATGATGTCCTTCATGGATGCATCTGCAGTCATAACAAGTGGGTTGTCCTGTCGTCAGGCAGCCCTGCAGTCGGCCGGATTCCAAAGTCCGGGGCCGGCTTCGGCTGATGTCGCACTCCACCCGACGTCATCTCTGTTGGTCTTCGGGTATAAAAGCATCAGCCGACGCCATTTTCCTCAGTTTTTCTTGCCGCGTGGCGCCCGAAGCAGAAGCTGTTCGCAAGTGCCGGTCGGTCGGATCCAGAGATTACTTCTACCGAATACTACTTCGAAGACTTCTAAAGCTAAGTACCCCGTTGGGGACTCTTTCTTGCCTCAGCCGATGTCAGAAAAAGTTAACAATTGTTTAACCTGTGGGAAACAAATACCTCATAAAGATTTCCACTCTTACTGTCTGCCTTGTTTAGGCCCAGCCCACGACGTAGCAGCCTGTTCGCCTGTGCCTCTTTCAACCGACGAACGCTTAGGCGTCGATCGGAGTTTGCAGAACAGTTTTTCGGTTCTGATTTTGCGTACATTATGCCGTCGGATCCTCCGACTACCCCCAAAAACACAAAGATAAAGACCGACACTCGCGGTCCGGTTTCGGCCGAAACCACGGTAAAGCAAATCATGAGTGTCTCGGTTTCGGCCGAAACCGAGAAAACTGCTCAAAGTACAGCTGAACCTATTCTTACAACTGAGGCCCCTGCTACAACTCTTGAATCGACCTCAGAAATTTTACCCACTACGGTGGTTGACTTATCAGACACCATCCCCTTGGATGTCTCTACCCCAGCACGTGGTGCTGCTAGGCCTCCAGCTGCCATGTCCATTAAGGCCTTCGCCAGGGCTAAAGCAGCCAAGACTACTAAAACAGTGCCTGTTAAACCCCCCACATCCAGGCCCTCTTCTAGTTCTCAAATGCTTTCTTTGGCAGAAGATTTAATTTCTTTAATTAGAGGATCTCAGTCTCATCCAGACAGGGCCTCTCAGCCCCCAGAGAAGAGACCTAGGGCAGAGCCCCCTGAGCCAGTGTCTTCTGATGATTCTGCTGATGAATCAGACTTAACTGACCAGCCTGAGGCTCCCTTCTCCAATTTTGAAGATTCTGATGCTGAAGAATCCATTCCAGCTGCTTCCCCACCAGAAGAATTCTCCTTTGGGGAAACCTTGCATGCCATGCGAGAACAGTTCCAATGGCAGCAACAGGATTTTCAGACTCCAGAAAAGACTTAGGACCTTTCTGCACCTCCCACAGCACAGGCCCTTAGCTATACCTCCTGTTCTCTCTGTGGTGGATGATGCTTTCAATGATGTTTGCTCCGCTCCAGATTCTTTACCCCCAGCCCCTGCCAAACCAGACAGATTTTACAGGGTGCCAGATACTCATCACCACCTTTACAAGGCCCCTCTTGCAGACCCAGAAACTATATCCCAGGGTCCCAAGGCAGTAGCTGCGACCACAGCTAAAACCCTATTCCTTCTGAAAGGGAAGCAAGGTCACTAGACAGATGGGGTAAAAGGTCTACACTTCAGCTACTCTCTCAGCTAGAGCTTTAAACTGTCAGTTTCACATGATACAATACCAAGAGTTTATGCTTGATCAGTTAACTAAAAAACTAACCACTGATGAATCTCTTGATAAGAAATATGTAATAGAGATGGTAAATAACATACAACAGGTTAGCAACCATTCCTTAAAATGTGGCTATGATGCACTGGAGGCTTCATTTAGATCAGCCATGACAGGCACAGTGATAAGAAGGCATGCATGGCTAAAGGAACAAGCTTTACGGATCATGTTAAAGCTAAGTTGCTAGATGCTCCTATGGACAAGACAAGTTTGTTTGGTACACCTGCCCAGCAGGTTATGAAGAAAATGGAAGAAAAGGCAAAATCTGTTCAAACTGTTAAAGATTTCTTGCAGGTTCAACCCCCAAGGTTTAGCAGGAACTGGCCTGCCAAAAATTGGTCCTTTCCTGACTCCACAAAATTTCAAAGGGCAGGAATAGACGTTCCAGAGGCAGAAACCAATCCAGAGGAGGTGCCTACAGAGGACGACAGTGGCAAGGTAACAACAGAGGCACAGACACAACCACTGCCACTGCATCAGCACAACCACAGTGACTTAACCCTAAATCCGCCTACCAGGGAACAAATAGCTGCTCCTCTAGGCGGAAAGTTAACCTTATTTTCAAAGAACTGGCACCACATAACAAAAGACAAGTGGATTTTACAAACCATAGATCAAGGTTACCGGTTTCACTTCCACACTTTACCAGTCAAAAGAGGAATGCCAAATCTACCTCCAAATCAAAAAACAGAGGCTCTACGCCAGATAATGGAGTTAGCAAACATGAGAGCTGTGGAAAGAGTGCCAACAGCAGAACAAGGAAAGGGGTTCTACTCCAGACTATTCCTAGTTCCAAGAAAGGAAAAAAGTTGGAGACCAATTCTCGACCTGTCCACCTTAAATACATACATCATTGTCCCAAAATTCAAAATGCTGACCCTACAGCAACTTCTTCCCATGCTGGGCAAGGAGTCTTGGCTGGTAACTCTAGATCTCAAGGAGGCATACCTGCACGTCCCCATTCGACCAATCTGCAGAAGACACCTCAGATTTCTTGCAGGATCAGAGCACTATCAATTCTCAGCATTGCCCTTTGGCTTATCTACTGCCCAGAGTATTCACAAAATGCCTGGCATCAGTAATCGCCCATTGCAGACTACAGGGAATTCAAATTTACCCATACCTGGACGACTGCCTGCTACAAGGGGACAACAAAAGCAAGCTGACAACAGATTTACAAAGGGTCATTTACTTGCTACAAGGACTGGGATACACAGTCAATTTACAAAAGTCAAGGCTGATACCATCCCAAACAAGGACATTCTTGGGCTGAATTGGACACAGTACAACAAATGGCATTCCTGACTACAGAAAAACAAAAAGAACTTCCTCTTTACTTCTTGGCACTAACAAAACTGAACAAGTTAACAGCAAGAAAAGTTCTGCAGGCCTTGGGCTTCATGGCATCATGCATAATCTTGGTCCCATTTGCCAGACTACATATGAGGAAACTACAGTGGTACCTAAAGAATTTATGGTCCCAACACAGACACAGTCTAGAAACAGAAATCCCACTAATTCCATGCTTAAAACAGGAGTTCCTATGGTGGGCTCAGGCATGCCAGTCAAACCCAGGCCTACCCTTTCGCAGATGTCAACCAAGCCAGACCATCACAACAGACGCTTCAGACCTAGGATGGGGGCCCACATGCTGGACAAATGCGTGCAAGGATTGTGGACACAGGATCAACTTCACCTGCACATCAATCTAAAAGAAATGCTGGCAGTAAAACTGGCAATCCAAAAGTTCAAACCATTTCTCAAAGAGGGCCAGTTGATGATAAGGACAGACAACACCACAGTCATGTGGTACATCAACAAACAGGGAGGCACTCATTCATACCCCCTATGCAGGATGACCTTGGAGCTGTGGACCCTGGCACTCAGCTACAACATTCAGTTACAGGCAATATTTGTACCGGGGAAAGACAATACCCTAGCAGACATATTAAGCAGAACCACTTCGGATGCCCACGAATGGAAGTTGCACCCAGACATCTTCAAGACCATCTCGAAGAAATGGGGAATGCCACAGATAGACCTATTCGCATCACCTCTCAATCACCAGCTCAAAAATTGCTCCACAAGGACATTCCACCCACTAGCATGGAAAGTGGACTCACTCTCCTTCAACTGGAAAGGCCTAACAGCATATGCATTCCCACCTCTTCCTTTGATACACAAGGTACTACTAAAAATCAAGGAAGAACGTCCAAGGATAATCCTGATAGCTCCAAACTGGCCAAGACAACACTGGTACCCACTACTGAAGAGCATGTCTCGAACAATATGTGGCCAATACCCTGATGCCTTTGATGTTAACTCAGAACAACTACAGCATCATACATCCAAACCTAAAACGCTGCAACTGACTGCATGGAACATCACATAGCAGCAGCTAATCCAGAACTTTCCCAAAGAGTTAAAGACATTATTCTTGAAGCACGCAGACCTTCAACAAGAAGGAACTATGCTGGAAAATGGAAAAGGTTTGTCATTTGGAGTACGGAAAGAGGAAAAGATGTGTCAAACATAGATATGCCTAACATTCTGGAGTATCTGGCCGAACTTCTTCATTCAGGCCTGTCCTACTCCTCCATCAAGATACATGCATCAGCTATTTCAGCAGAATACAGCTTTGATCCACCTGTTTTTCGCACCCTTTGCTCAGGCAGTTCCTCAGAGGAATCAAGAATGTAAAACCTCCAAGGAAACCACCATTACCAGCTTGGGATTTAAACTTTGTGCTAGAAAAGTTGACACTATCACCCTTTGAACCAGCAGCAACAGCAGACCTACAACACCTGTCATGGAAAACTGCTTTCCTACTGGCAATTACTTCAGCAAGGAGGGTTTCAGAACTACAGGCCTTAATGGCAGTGCAACCCTTCCTAATCTTCCACCAAGATAGAGTGTCCATGAGGACTAATCCTACATTTATGCCCAAGGTGGTATCCAGAGTGTCTTTAAACCGGGCAATCCACCTACCTACCTTCTTTCCCAACCCACAAAACAGAGGGCAAAGAATACTGCATACCTTGGATGTACATAGACAGCTACGCTACTACTTGGACAGAACAAAAAATAGCAGAAAGACTGACCAACTTTTTGTAGCCTATGCAACAGGAAGGGAAGGAAAAGCTATTTCCAAACAGACAATCTCCAAATGGATAGGAAATTGCATACAATACTGTTACTCCTTCCATGGAAAACCAATTCCACAGAACATAAGACCTCATTCTACAAGGGCAACAGCCACTACCACAGCCTTCTTACGAGGAGTGGCAACCAAAGACATTATTGAGGCGGCTACTTGGACCTCCGTGCATACATTTGCCAAGCATTATAATTTGCCTCTATATTCCAGATCCCGAGCAGGGTTTGCCACTGCTGTACTGCAAGGGATCCTAAACACACCATAATCTACTTTTATCCTCCTCCCTAGTTGGCTATGGTATTCTACCCACTTGTTATGACTGCAGATGCATCCATGAAGGACATAGTACAGTTTTGTACCTACCATAAATGTAGATGTCCGAACTGGATAGCATCTGCAGTCAGGATTACCCTCCCTCCTTCCCCTCTGTGGTACTCCTAGGGTGTTTACCCTCCTAATAGCTAGCTGTTGGGGGGGAGACTTTTATGGTGTATTTGTTTGTATATATGTACATATATGCTTATTGTTGTGTTTACCTCTATCTATTTGGAAACATTGGCATCTATCCAAATTTTAGCCTGCAAGAGGGCTACTGGCATCTGGGGCAAGAAACACTGAGGAAAATGGCGTCGGCTGATGCTTTTATACCCGAAGACCAACAGAGATGACGTCGGGTGGAGTGCGACATCAGCCGAAGCTGGACCCGGACTTTGGAATCCGGCCGACTGCAGGGCTGCCTGACGACAGGACAACCCACTTGTTATGACTGCAGATGCTATCCAGTTCGGACATCTACATTTATGGTAGGTACAAAACTGTACTTTTTCCAAAAGAATAGTTTTGTTGCAACACTCAGGGCATTGTGTATATATTAAAATGCCCTTGTAATTTATTTTATGTGGGAGAAAGTGGGAGATCTTTTAAAATCAGGTTGCAGGAGCATGTTAGGGATATTAAAAATGCTAAAATTGAAAGTCCCTTGGATGCTCATTTTCAAAAAGTTCACCATAGTGACCCATCAGTATTGAAAGGTTGTATATTGGAACAACTACACTCTGGGATGGGGGAAACATGGTGATTTTTAAAGACAAATTATTAAAATATGATACACTAGTACCCCAGGGGTTAAATGGCAAATGTAATTAGAAGTACATGATTTAATGTGTGTTAAATATTTTAATTGTTTAATGAATTGTAATTGTTGGGTATATTTATGTTTTTTTTAGATTGTTGTTACTCCTTACAGGCATTTTTGCAGAGGAGCTACAGGTGTGAGGCGAATAAGTCGATTTTTCTGGATCTGTGGTCGTTTTTATCTACTTGCTGCCTCGTTTCCAGTCTGGTGGTTTCTGTGGTTTCCTTATGGCTACAGATCCATCTAATAATATTCCACATATTTTCAGAGATCAAAATATGGATGGTTCACAATGGACCATAAACAGTATATTGTACATGCAAAAGATCAGATCAACAGACCAGGTGAAGCTCTGGTTAAAATATGGGAAGAAAGAAATCACAGAGCTAATAATACTTTCTACAGTAGGTGCATCTGCCACGGTATCAGTTGAACTCCAGGACATCTGCAATAAGCTGGAGAATGTCTTGTTTAAAGAAAGAAATGTACATTTTGGTCAACATGTTTTCAGATGATACAAGAATGTCATTTGGTCTTGACAAATGTGCAAAAGCAACCTTTAGAGCAGGAAAGCTGTAGCATCAAGAAAACATTAGTTTGGGACAAAGAATGTGATATGAAATAACTTGAGCAAGAGGGAGTGTACAAATATTTGGGAATTGATGAAGGATCAACAATAAAACATGAAAAAATGCAAATAAAACTTAGTAAGGAATATTTTAGAAGACTTTAATACTGAAAACAGTGTTGAAATCTAGGAACGAAGTCCAAGCTATAAACCAACTTACTCTTCCTGTCGTAACTTACAGTTTTGGAGTGATTGACTGGCCCCAAAAAAGATGCTGGATAGGTTGGACAGGAAAACAAGGATGCTTCATGCTCAGATGATTTATAAAAATCAGTTCATAACAAAAAGTACAGTTTTGTACCTACCATAAATGTAGATGTTCGAAGATCCACATTGCTGCAGTCCTTACATATGGGTAGTCCGCTGTCCTCGGTCGGCCCGAATACCAAAGTATAAGGCTGACGTCGGTCAAGGCGCTTAAAACTGACATCAGGACGTCAGGGTACAAAAGCGCATGACCGACGTCATATCCTCAGTCTTTTCTTGCCCCAGATGTCAGAAGGCCCTAAAAAGAAAGGCCAAAACCAAAAGACAGCAAAAAACCAACCAACCACCCGTGCACTAATCCTATTTACAATATTTACAATATTCACAACCCAAACCACACAACCGCCTCTAACTACAGAGGGGAAGGAGGGAGGAATTGGACTGCAATGTGGATCTTCGAACATCTACATTTATGGTAGGTACAAAACTGTACTATGTTCTTCATCTCACATTGCTGCAGTCCTTACATATGGGTAGAATCCCAAAGCAGAGGTAAGGGAGGATGGCAAAACTATAAAGCATTAGGAGCTGCCAAAATGCCCTGTAAAATTGCAGTGGCAAACCAGCCCTAGATTTAGAGTAAAGTGGAAGGTGGTAATGCTTAGAGAAAGTATGCACTGAACTCCAAGTAGCTGCCTCCAAAATATCTTTAGTTGCCACCCCCTTTAAAAAAGCTGTAGAAGTGGCAGTAGCCCTAGTGGAATGAGGCCTAATCCCAGCTGGAATCTCCTTACCATGATGGGAATAACAGAAAGCAATACAAAACCCAATCCACTTAGAAATAGTTTGTTTTGAAACAGGCTTGCCCTGAGAACCCAAAGCAAATGAAACAAATAACTGCTGAGACTGCCTGAACCCTTTAGTTCTGCTCAAATAATATCGCAACTGCCAAAGTATATCCAAAGTGTGCAAAATCTTTTCCCCTTTATTTTGGGGGTTTGCATAAAAAGTAGGCAAATGAATAGTTTGGTTTAAAGCCACACTAGAAACCACTTTAGGCATAAAGGAAGGATTAGTACGCAAAGATACCCTATCCTTATGGAAAATTAAGTAAGGCTCAACCGCCATAAGGGCCTGTAATTCAGAAACCCTTCTCGCAGAGGTAATGGCCAACAAAAAAGCAGTCTTCCATGATAAATATTTCAACTCGGCAGTAGCTGCAGGCTCAAAAGGTTGTAGAGTGAGTTTCTCCAACACAAAATTGAGATCCCAAGCAGGAGTAGGAGCTCTACGTGGCGGTCTTATATTCTTTGCCCCTCTAAGGAATTGCTTAAACAAAGGATGAGAAAACAATGGTGGGTCACAGTCATAGTGAGCAGAAATTGCTGCAGCATGAACCTTAATAGAGGAGAAGGACAAACCTTTGTCCAGTAACTCAGTAAGATATTGAAGAGCCACACTTAAATTAGGCTTAGAAACATCAAATGCCTTTGCTGTACTCCAAAATAAAAATCTCCTCCATTTATCTGCATACACTTTCCTTGTACTAGGCCTTCTGGCCTCCAAAATAACATTCAAAACTTGCTGTGGAAGCTGAGACCCTCAGGGTTTAAAACAGAATATGCCAGGCTGTTAGATGTAGAGAGTGAAGTTTGACATTGAGTAAATGACTGTTCTCCTGAGACAGCAGGTGTGGAATCGAAGGCAAAGGCCATGGAGGCTCCCATACCAGACTTCTCAGTAATGGGTACCAGTGCTGTCGAGGCCAATCTGGAGCTATTAAAATCATCTTTGGCTTGTCCTGTCTGACCTTCAGGAGTACCTTTGGGAGGAGAGGCAGAGGTGGAAAGGCATACACATGAAGATTGCTCCAACTGAATGAGAGAGCATCCACTTTCCAAGCTGTGGGATGAAACCTTTTGTGCAAAACTTTGGCAGCTGGTAGTTTAGTGGAGAAGCGAACAGATCTATGTCTGGAGTTCCCCATAACACTGTCAATTTCTGAAATACATGAGGATCCAATTTCCACTCGTGGGGATCCATAATTTGTCTGCTCAACACATCTGCTAAGGAGTTCTGTGCTCCCGGCAGAAACCTTGCCTGAAGATTTAGCTGTAAACTGAGAGCAGTCTCCCACAAAATCATTGCTTGTCTGCATAGAGGATAAGAATGCGTCCCCCCTTGCTTGTTGATGTACCACATGACAGTTGTGTTGTCTGTTAGAACCAACACCTGCCCTGGAAGAAGTAAATCCTTGAAAGCTATTAATGCAAACTGGACTGCCAACATCTCCTTCAAGTTGATATGCAGATGTTGAAGTCTGGCAGGCCACGTGTCTTGTACCCACTTTCCATTTAGATGAGCTCCCCAAGCTTTGTCTGAGGCATCCGTCGTTAGAATCTGACTCGCCTCTGGCCGGGTCACAGAGAGTCCCTTGTTTAGGTGACATTCCTGAGCCCACCACAAAAATTCCTTTTGAATGCAAGGTATTATCTGAATGACAGTGTCCATATCTTGGCAGTGCTGTGTCCATACATTTTTGAGATACCATTGTAGCTTCCTCATATGCAGTTTGGCATTGGGAAGTACCAGAATACAAGATGCCATGAACCCCAAGGCTTGAAGGACTGTCCTTGCAGTCAGCCTGGACTGATGAAACAATTGATGGAAGTAAAGAGAAAGATTCTTTTGTTTGTCCGGGGTCAAAAAGGCCATCTGGGATGCTGTATTCAGTCTCACACCCAGAAAGCACATGTCCTGAGAGGGTACTAGACTGGACTTTATTTTGTTCACAGAATACCCCAGGCATCTTAGCACTGCTATCACATACTGTAAATGATGAAGACGCTTAGTCCTTTCCTTGGGCCAGAATCAGGCAATCGTCCAAATAAGGATAGATCTGTATTCCTCTTAGCCTGAAGAAAGCTATCACTGGAGCCAGAACCTTCGTGAACACTCTGGGCAGTAGATAAGCCAAAGGGCAATGCAGAGAACTGATAATGAGAAGTCCCAGCCCGAAAACGCAGATACTTTCTGCAACTGAGCCTGATAGGAACATGAAGGTAAGCCTCCTTGAAATCCAGAGTCACCATCCAGTGATCTTTGCCCAGCAGAGGTAAAAGCTGTTGTAACGTCAACATTTTGAACTTGGGAATGTCCAGATATGTGTTGAGGATAGATAAATCCAAGATTGGTCTCCACGTGTTCCCTTTCTTTGGTACTAGGAACAGGCGAGAATAAAATCCTAGGCCCACTTCTGGCAGAGGGACCGGTTGTATGGCCCTTATTTGAAGTAGCAGAGAAATTTGTTTGTGAGCCTCTAGTCTTTGCTGAGGAGGAACGTCCGGCATGCCTTTGAAAGGAGGCAAGGTATGGAAATAAAACTTGTAACCTCGGTGTATGATATCCAATACCCATTTGTCTTGGGTAATCAAATTCCAATTTTCCTTGAAGAGTGCCAACCTTCCTCCCAAAGGAGCTGCCAGGCAAGAAGGATCTGGCAGCTGAAAAGGTAGGTCATTGGGCCTGCTTACGAAAGGACTGGCCCCTGCCCTCACCCGAAGATTGTGCAGGTGAACTCCCTGTTCTAGGCCTGAAAGAACTCTGAGCTCTGCCCCTACCACGTCTAGATCTACCCCTAGACTGAGAATCATAAGAAGGATACGTCCACCCCATAGCAGGCCAATTCCTACTAAACTTTGGAGGCTGTACTTGCAAAAAATCTTTAACAGCTTGCATGGACTTAGCCTTGTCTTCCATTTTCTTCAAGACTGACTCCACAGGTGAACCAAACAACACATCAGACTGTAAAGGAGCATCCAAGATCCTTGTCTTAACATGGTCAGATAAATTCTGATCCCTCAGCCATGCGTGCCTGCGAAGAACTGAACCAGTGGCAGCCACTCTAGACAAGGCCTGTACAGCATCAAAACCACTTTGTAAAGAATGCTTACCCACCTGCTCTGAAACATGCACCAAATCTTGTAATTCTTTACACTCAATGCCTTCCGCCAGAGCATCCACCTTAGACTTCAATTGAGAAAGAAGATAGTTTTGATATTTCAACATATGAAACTGGCAATTCAAAGCCCTCATAGCTAGGGTAGAGGATGTATAGACTTTCTTTCCCCATCTATCCAAAGCTCTGGCTTCTTTATCTGGAGGAACCGGATTTTTTACAACAGAGGCCTTGACACCCTTAGGTCCCTGACTAACAGTTTCTGGGTCCGCCCTAGGACTCTTATAAAGATATTTATGAGCCTCAGGCACCCTGTAATACCTATCCGGTTTAACAGGAGCAGGTGGCAGAGAATCAGGATTAAGTGAAGCCTCTGCAAACACATCTTCCACAACATCCAGAACAGGAGGTATAGCCAAGGGCCTATGCTGGGGTAAAAGCAAAAATTCCCTAAGCCTTTTCCTGGAATCAGAGAAGTCCTGACCTTCCCACTTAAAATGTTCCCTCATGGAATGAAGAGTCTCTGAAAAAGAAAAATCCTCTGGAGGAGAAGCAGAAGGAGTCGAATCATCTGCATCAGAATCAGAATAAGGAGAGTACTCAGAAACATCCGAAGTCTGCTCAAAACTCCCCAACTCTGGCTCCACCCTAGGCCTCTTATCAGGCGGGGGCAAAGAACCTCTAATCAGAGTAATCAAATCTTCTGCCATTTTAAGCATGTGCTTCTTGGGCACAGACCCTGCTGCACTAGGAGTGACACCAACAGAAGCTAAACCTGGCCTGCCTCTGGGAGAAGCCTTGGAAACAGAAGGAGAGGGCCTAACCACCCTAGGAAGGGAGGGGAGTACAGTAACCTGGGAAGCCCCTTCAGCCTGACCTGCCTCCTGAGAGGCCACATCTTGCAATATCAAAGTCTCCCCCTGGGACTCCAGAGAAGCCTCCGTCGGAACCACCGTTTCCACTGACGCCTCTAAAGAACCGACGTCCGCAACGGACGACTCTTCTTGCCTGGGTTTAACTGCTTTGTCTTTGCGCTTCTTCGAAGAAGCTGGCCGGAGAATCCGGACGGCATATTATAATTGCACCGCTTCCCGAAGACCAGCCTAGCACAATCTAACTTTCGCTTAATAGTGCGCTTATTGAACCTAGCACAAAAGCGACACCCAACGTCGTGCTCAGGCCCCAAACAAGGAATACACAAAGAATGATAATCCCTATGCGGTATCTGTTTCCCACAAGAAATACAGTTATTCACTTTTTCTGACATCCGGTAAAACACTGAGGCAAGAAAAAACCAAAATATTCTAACGGGTACTTAGCCAACTTTGATTCGGTCTGAAACTCCGAACTCGAAAAATTTCAGAACGCCGAACGGCACTTGCAACGCTGCTTCTGCATCGGACCATGCGGCAAAAAAGACTGAGGATATGACGTCGGTCATGCGCTTTTGTACCCTGACGTCCTGATGTCAGTTTTAAGCGCCTTGACCGACGTCAGCCTTATACTTTGGTATTCGGGCCGACCGAGGACAGCGGACTACCCATATGTAAGGACTGCAGCAATGTGAGATGAAGAACATCTACATAGTCCCCATTCTGAAGGAGGTATAGGCCCTCCTTGAAATTGATTACATGTACAGATCTTAAATTATGGGACTGCATACATATCTGTTGACCTCAAAACCCAAATATAGTGAAAGTTTTGAAACATGAGAATAACTAAGCTGACTTCTCTGCTTAGTTTAGCAGAGGCATACTGGCATTATGCAGAAATTCTAATCAGACCAGAAGTAGATAAGTCAGGGAGCAACTGAATGTGCCAAAAAACAAAAGAAAGAATACAAGGTGAAGGATCAGATGAGAAGGCAAGAAATGTAGAAAATGCATAAATATATTTGCAAGTATAGAAAACTCTTGGAACAACCTTATTTTGATCAGGATCAAACACAGGAATGCTTAAGGAGAAGTGAATTTAAACAAAGACGAAACATTAATATTGGCGGACAAAGATAGCGGATGACCTACACATTTGGTTTACAAAGTCTATCGAACATGTGGAAGAAACAGACAATTGTTGGTATTGTAAAACAAAATTGGAAACGGTCACATCTTATTGTTGGTTGTGATATACAGTGGATTTAAAAAGTTTACACACCCCTGTTAAAATGCCAAGTTTTTGTGATATAAAAAATGAGACCACAATAAATCATTTCAAAACGTCTCCAACCTTTAATGTGACCTATAACTTGTACAATTCAGTTGAAAAAAATAAATCTGTTAGGGGAAAAAATATAAAAAATAAAAAACATGCAATACGCTGGTTGCACAAGTGAGCACACCCTTAAACTAATACTTTGTTGAAGCACCTTTTGATTTAATTACAGCAGTCTTCTTGGGTAGGAGTCTATCAGCATGGCATATCTTGACTTGGCAATATTTGCCCACTCTTCCTTGCAAAAGCACTCCAAATCTGTCAGATTGTGAAGACATCTCTTGTGCACAGCCCTCTTCAGGTCACCCCACAGATTTTCTATTGGATTTAGGACTGGGCTCTGACTGGGCGATTCCAAAACTTTAATTTTTCTTCTTGTGAAGCCATTCTTTTTTTTATTTGGATGTATGCTTGGGATCATTGTTGTGTTGAAAGGTGAAATTCATCTTCAGCTTTCTAGCAGACCCCTGAAGGTTTTGGGCCAAAAGTGACTGGTATTTGGAACGGTTCATAATTCCCTCCACCTTGACTAAAGCCCCAGTTCCAGCTGAAGAAAAGCAACCCCAAAGCATGATACTGCCACCACCATGCTTCATTGTGGGGATGGTGTTCTTTTGGAGAAGCGAAGTGTTTTTGCACTAAACGTACCGTTTGGAATTGTGGCCAAAAAGTTCAACCTTGGTCTCAGACCATAACACATTTTCCCACATGCGTTTGGGAGACTATGTATTGTTTTGCAAATTTTAGCCGGGCTTGGATGTTTTTCTGTGCAAGAAAAGGCTTCAGTCTTGCAACCCTCTTCCCTGTAGTCCAGGCATATGGAGAGTATGGGAGATTGTTGTCACATGTGGTACAGAACTAGTACTTGCCAGAAATTCCTACAGCTCCTTCAGTGCTGCTGTAGGTCTCTTGGCAGCCTCCCTGACCAGTTTTTATCTGGTCTTTTCATTAGTTTTGAAGGAACGTTCAGTTCTTTGCAACATCACTGTTGTCCCATATTTTCTCCACTTTTTGATGACTGTCTTCACTGTGTTCCATAGTATATCCAATGCTGTGGAAATGTTTCTGTACCCTTCTCCTGACTGATACCTTTTAACGAGATCCCTTTGATATTTTGTAAGCTCTCTGCGAACCATGGCTTTTGCTGTAGCATGCAACTAAGTGTCAGGAAAATCCTACTAGGACAGCTGAACTTTATTTGGGGTTAATCAGAGTCTCTATTTGATGGTAGGTGTGTACCCAAAAAGACTGAATGTTGTAATTAAATCAAAAAGTCATTCAACAAAGTATTAGTTTAAGGGTGTGCACACAAAGTATTAGTTTAAGGGTGCGCACACACAAAGTATTAGGTTAAGGGTGTGCACACTTATGCAACCAGCATATTGTATGTTTTTTATTTTTTATATTTTTTCTCCTAACAGATTAGTTTGTTTTTCAATTGAATTGAACAGGTTATAGGTCACATCAAAGATCGGGAAAGTTTTGAAATGATTTATTGTGGTCTCATTTCTTTATATCACAAAAACCTGGCATTATAACAGGGGTGTGTAAACTTTTAATATCCACTTTACTAATGGCAGAAGGACTGTACAATGAATGGCATAATAATGTGGCAAGACTGTTGAACTGGGGATTGTGCAAACATTATGGTACTGAAGTGACTGAAAGAACACTGGAAGCATTAGCCACAAAGCATTATAGAAAATGTAGTTTATCACATGTAATCACCCATTACCTTTCTTTCTTTTCGGCTTTTCCCGGTTAGGGGTCGCCACAGTAGAACTCCGGTCCGCTAATGATTGGTAGTCGATTTTTATGGTGCCGAGTTGCCAGCCCAGTGATCAACCTTCAGCGAAGGCACCCCCATTTACCCATGTCTTTCGGAGACCACTCAACCACGGGGAGGACAGGCAGACTCCACACCGAAGGCACTCCAGCAGAGAATTGAACAGGAGAACCTCTTTGCTGTGAGGCAACAACGTTACCGCTGTACACACACAACAAGGTTGATCACCCATTACTAACGGTAAAAAAAAAAACAGATGCAAGAAAACCAGATACAGTAGTCCATGAAAGGACAAAAGTAAAGTACAGTTTTGTACCTACCATAAATGTAGATGTCCGATAGATATGCAACTGCAGTCCTGACATATGGGTTGTCCTGCCTCAGGCAGCCCTTCGGTCGGCCGGATTCCAAAGTCTGGGTCCGGCGTCGGCTGATGTCTCTTCTTCCCCGACGTCAGAGCGGCTGGGGTATAAAAGCATCAGCCGATGCCATCTTCTTCAGTGTTTCTTGCCCCAGATGCCAGGTGCCCTCCAAGGAAGGCTAAATTTAGAGAATGGATAAAAATTCCAGACATGCACAACAGTAATAAACAGATACACCATAACAGATATCCCCAGCTAATTTGAAAAGGGGAGTGGACCCAAAAGAGAATTACAGAGGGTAGGAGGGAGGGAAAACCTGACTGCAGTTGCATATCTATCGGACATCTACATTTATGGTAGGTACAAAACTGTACTATGTCCTTCAAGAATGAAACTGCAGTCCTGACATATGGGTTGAATACCATAGCCAAGCTGGGGGTGGTAGGATCTAAGATAAGGATGGTGTAGCTAAAATGCCCTGCAGGACTGCAGAAGCAAAGCTTGCTCGGGATCTGGAATATAAAGGCAGGTTGTAATGTTTGGAAAATGTATGCACGGAGCTCCATGTAGCAGCTTCTAGAATGTCCTTTGTAGCCACCCCTCTTAGAAAGGCTGTGGAGGTGGCTGTAGCTCTGGTGGAGTGTGGCCTGATATTGGCTGGCACACCTTTTCCATGGAAAGAGTAGCAGAATCTGATGCAGTCCCCAATCCATTTTGAAACTGTTTGTTTGGAAATTGCCTTTCCTTGTACTCCAGCAGCGTAAGCTACAAATAGTTGGTCAGACTTTCTGTTGGCCTTTGTTCTGTCCAAGTAGTAGCGCAATTGTCTGTGTATGTCCAAAGTGTGCAGAAGCTTTTCTCCTTTATTTTGAGGATTGGGAAAGAAAGTAGGCAGGTGAATTGCTTGATTTAGAGAAACCCTGGATATCACTTTTGGCATGAATGAAGGATTGGTTCTTAAAGAGACTCTGTCCTGATGGAAAATGAGAAATGGAGGTACTGCCATGAGGGCCTGTATCTCCGAGACTCTTCTTGCTGAAGTAATTGCCAACAGGAAAACTGTTTTCCAGGAGAGAAATTGCAATTCTGAAGATGCTGCTGGCTCAAAAGGAGGAAGAGTTAATTTTTCCAAGACAAAGTTGAGGTCCCACGCAGGCACTGGTGGTTTTCTTGGAGGTTTGATATTCTTTATCCCTCTTAGAAACTGTCTTAGCAAAGGATGTGAAAACACAGGTGGATCACAGTTGTATTTTGCTGAAATTGCTGAAGCGTGTATTTTTATGGAAGAATATGAAAGGCCGTTGTGAAGCATTTCTGCCAAGTATTCTAGTATCCGTGGGATGCTCATTACTGATGCATCCTGACCCTTGTTGGCATTCCAGATGTTGAATCTCTTCCATTTGGCTGAATACGTTTTTTCTGGTGGAAGGCCTGCGTGCTTCCAGTAAGATCTCTTGAACTTTTTGGAGAGAGAGATATGGGGAGAAGTCATGGAACCATCCAAGCTGTCAGTTGCAATGTTTGCAGGTTGGGATGAAGAGTCCTGTAATTGTGCTGAGTTATAAGCAGAGGCCATTGAGGCAGGGGCCACGGCTTGGTGCGAGTTATGCTCCTTAGTAATGGATACCAGTGCTGTCTTGGCCAGTCTGGAGCTATCAAAATGCCTTTCGGTTGTTCTGCTTTGATCTTCAGTAACACCTTGGTCATTAATGGTAGAGGTGGGAATGCATAGATTGTTAGAGAATTCCAGCTGAAGGAGACAGCATCCATTCTCTAGGCTTGAGGATGGTGTGTCCTTGAGCAGAACTTCTTCAGATGATGATTGAGGTGTGAGGCAAAGAGATCTATGTCCGGCCTTCCCCATGCATGAGTTATTTGTGAATAAATGTCTGGATGCAACATCCATTTGTGCGGGTCCATAATGTTTCTGCTTAGACTGTCCGCCAGAATATTGTCCTTGCCTGGAACAAACTGGGATTGCAACTGTATGTTCAGTTTCAGGGACTTTTCCCAAAGAGACATTGTTAGTCTGCAGAGGGGGTAAGAATGGGTGCCTCCCTGTTTGTTTATGTACCACATAACAGTGGTGTTGTCTGTCTTTATTAGCAGATGACCTTGCTGAAGAAATTTTCCGAAGGCCTCGATTGCATGAATCACTGCCAACATCTCTTTTTGATTGATGTGCAGATGCCATTCCCGGGGTGCCCATTGCCCTTGAATGCATCTGCCCTCCATGTGCGTCCCCCATCCATGATCTGAGGCGTCTGTTGTAATGGTTTGGCTTGCTTGAGGTTTGTTGAAAGACATGCCTTTGTTTAGCTGGCTTGCTTGTGCCCACCACAAAAATTCCTTTTGTAGACATGGAATGAGTGGAATAATCACTTCTAAGTTGTGGCTGTGTTGAGACCATAAACGTTTTAGGTACCATTGTAGTTTTCTCATGTGTAGTCTTGCCAGTGGAATCAGAAGAATGCAAGATGCCATGAAACCCAGGGCCTGCAGGATTTTCCTTGCAGTCATCTGGGTGTGCTTTGCTAGGCTTTTGAAGTAATCTGGTAATTGTTCTTGTTTTTCTTCTGTGAGGAAAGCCATTTGTGAGTTTGTGTCCAGTTTGGCTCCTAGAAAAAATATTTGTTGGGATGGCAGTAGTCTTGATTTTTGAATGTTGACTGTGTATCCCAAAGCCTGTAGTAAGTGAATGACATAGTCCAAGTTTCTTATCAAGGCTTGCTTGCTGTCCGCTTGTATAAGGCAGTCGTCCAGGTAAGGGTATATTTGTATCCCCTGAAGTCTGCAATGTGCAATTACTGATGCCAGGCGTTTCGTGAATACTCTGGGCGCAGTAGATAAGCCAAAAGGCAATGCTGAGAATTGATAATGCTCTGACCCTGCAAGAAATCTGAGGTATCTTCTGCAGCTGTGTCTGATTGGGACATGCAGGTATGCCTCCTTGAGGTACAGAGTAACCAGCCAAGACCCCTTGCCCAGCATGGGAAGAAGTTGCTGTAACGTCAGCATTTTGAATTTTGGCACAATGAGAAAAGTGTTTAGAGCGGACAAGTCCAGTATAGGTCTCCATTGCTTTTCTTTTCTTGGAACAAGGAACAGTCTTGAGTAGAATCCCTGGCCTTGTTCCTGAGGAGGAACCTTTTCTATTGCTTTGATTTGTAGCAGCTTTGAAACTTGTATGAGTGCCTTTGCCCTTTGATTGTGTGGCAGGTTTGGCATGCCTTGTCTTGTTGGTAAGGTATGGAAGTGGAACTTGTAACCTTTGTCTATTATGTCCAAAATCCATTTGTCCTTTGTAAAAACGTGCCAATTTTTGGAAAATAAAGATAATTTTCCACCTAAAGGTGCTTCTCTTTGAGCCTAGGTCGGCGGTGTCAAAGTCAAGTCATTGTGACTGTCCCTGTGGAGCAGTAGAAGTCCCTGCGCCACTTCTCTGATTAGTTGGTTGCCATTGGCGGCCCCTGTAGGAGCCTCGGTATTGCCCTCTACCTCGAGCACGCCTGTTTTTTTCCCCTTTGGAACTTGTCAGTGTCTGGAAAGGACCAATTCTTCAAAGGCCAATTCCTGCTGAACCTTGGTGGCTGAACCTGGAGGAAATCTTTGACTGTTTGTACTGATTTAGCCTTTTCCTCAATTGATTTCAACACACCCTGTGCATTAGTACCAAATAGCTTGTGTTTTTCCAGAGGTGCATCTAGAAGCTTTACTTTAACATGAACTGGTAATGCCTGTTCTTTCAACCAAGCATGTCTACGTATGACGGCCCCTGTCATAGCTGCCCTACATGAAGCTTCCAATGCATCATAACCACACTGAAGAAAATGATTGCTAACCTGCTGAGTATTATGAACCAAATCCTGCAAGGCCTTTCTATCTAAAGGCTCAGGAGAGGCTAACTTTTTCTGCAAATCATCCATCAAGAAATCCTGATACTGAAACATATGAAAAAGACAGTTAAGTGCCCTCATGGCAAGGGTGGTTGAGGTATAAACTTTTACCCCACCTCTCCAGGGACCTAGATTCCCTGTCTGGGCAAAGGATTTTTGGCGTGGAAGTGGCCACTCCTTTGGGCCCCTGAGAAATAGTTTCTAGATCAACAGAGTGGGCCTTAAAGAGATGTTTATGAGTTTCAGGAACCCTGTAATATCTGTCTGGCTTGACAGGAGCAGGAGGGAGAGAATCAGGAGAAGTACTGGAGTCTGAGTACACATCATCCAATACATCTAACACTGGGGTATAGCTAAAGGCCTGTGCTGGGGTAACTTAAGGAAAGTCCGAAGCCTTTTCCTGGAGTCGCAGAAATCCTGGCCCTGCCACTGAAAATGCTCTCTCATGGAGTGGAGAATTTCCCCGAAAGAAATCTCCTCAGGAGGAGAGGCAGAGGGAATGGATTCATCAGCATCAGAATCCTCGTAGGCCAGGAAGGATTCTTCCTGGGAATCTGAATGGCCTGACTCACCAGAGGCTTCATCTGAGAAAAGGGTATCTGCCTGCTCAACCCTAGGCCTTTTGTCTGAAGGCGGCTGAGAGCCCCTGATTAAAGAAATTAGATCTGCAGCTAAAGTCATGATCTGTTTATCAGAAGTGGGACCCTGTGAAAAAGATTTATGAGGGTGAGACTTAGCCTGGCTGGCAGCCTTAGCACGTGTGTAGGCCTTGATGGACAGACACAGGAGGCCTAGCTGCCCCACGTGCTGGAGTAACTTTGTCCACCGGTATGGTGTCAGGCAAATCTTGGGCTTCGTTTTCAGGAGGAAAATCAATAACCGGCACCGGGGTAGCCTCCGGGACCGAAGTGTGCGGTAAAGCGGTGTCGTCGGCCTGGAGCGGTTGAATTACCGCCTCCGAAGAGACAGATGCACTCGCGGTAGGCTTTAGCGTGGTGTCGGTGGAAGTCGCGGGCCGCGAATGTCAGTCCCGGTCCTTCTGGTTTTTGGAAATATGTGCTGTCGGTAGTTCCGAAGGCATGATATAGGAGTAATTTTCCCAAAAAAGTCTTCAGCAAATTCTGCCCGGCGCCTAAGTGTGCGCTTATTGAAGCAAGCACAGGCAGCACAGGCTGAGACGTCGTCGTCTGGGCTGAGGCAGGGAAGGCAGTATGAATGGAAGTCCTTATGAGGTATTTGTTTACCACAAGACAAGCAATTATTAACTTTTGCAGTTTTATCTGACATCGGCTGAGGCAAGAAAAGGTTCCCCAACGGGGTACTTAGCTTTTTGATGACTTCGGTACCTGAAAACACAGGAGCTGGTTGACCGGCACTTGCGAACTGCTTCTGCTTCGGGCACCGCGCGGCAAGAAAGACTGGAGAAGATGGCGTCGGCTGATGCTTTTATACCCCAGCCACTCTGACGTCGAGGAAGAGGCGACATCAGCCGACACCGGACCCAGACTTTGGAATCCGGCCGACCGAAGGGCTGCCTGAGGCAGGACAACCCATATGTCAGGACTGCAGTTGCATTCTTGAAGGACATCACTGATCACCAAAATTGCTACACCCAGTGGCTACAGTGTCTCACATACAGAGAAAATCATAAAATACCAGGATTCACAGGCAGAAACAAAGGCAATGTGACAGTTCCAATAGTAATAGGAGCAACGGGTCTTAAAAGAATTTACAATTGTACTTAGGTTACCAATACATGCATCTCTGTACGAATTGCAGGAGTCATCATTACTGAGCACATTGCAGGTGCTGTGAAGAGCACTTCTGTCCATCATCAAAGACTGGAACAATACTAATTTCATGAACTTTAATCATGCTTTTATCTTAGAATGGGGTCCCTTCCAATCATGGTATTAAAAACCCAAAAGACTTGGAGAAATTAAAAGAATAAAGCCATAAAGAATGCCTCATCACAGAACAAAAAGTAGCAGCCCTGGAATAGACATAAGCAGCATTGTACCTGTACTTAATGGAGTGACAGCGACCAGTGAAGTGGACCCAAGCAGGAAAAAAGGCGAAGCTTTCCCTTCAAAATCCGGTAGATCAGACACAACCTTAGCTACCAGACAGAGGAGAGCCAATACATACCTGGTCATGTGGGTTTGTTAATATACCCAAATGACAAGGTGACGGCAATATATACTTTTTATCCAACCTTTCCATAGCTCTACGACCCTTATCGGAAGGGAGGAGCTTAGAAGAAGGCAAAAGTTTTGAAGGCTTATCAGTTGAGATTGAAACCAAAGAAAGGTCAGAAGCACATTTAAACAAGAACCTGCAGCCCTCATGCACCTTGTAGAACCCATCAGGTTTCTTAGGGACCAGGGGCTGAGAGTCGGGAGCTACAGAGGCAGCAGTGATGGTGTTTCAAAAGTGCTGCTAACACAGGAGAAACTGCAGATAACTTAAGAGACTCCATTTGTATAAGCTCATATTTCTCTTGGATGTCAGAGACCTGTGAACGATCTCACCTAAAAGTACTTCATCAAATGAGCAATAGTATCCACAAAGGAGAATTCTTCCAAGAGGGAATCTGGGCTCAAAGAATCCTCTTCCTCCGAACCATGATCTAGAGAAGGAATCAGAGAAGTATGCAAGGAATTCCTTCCCAGAATCAAGGTCCTCATCTAGGAATGCAGTTCTCTTATCCTCTTAACAGATGTAGAAGACTAAGGAAGAGCAGGGACGGACACCCCTTGAGGAGGCTTCAAGTCCATCAAGGCATTAAGCAAGCATTGGGGATATTTTGCAATAGGGATAATATGCTTGGTCTTCTGCTTTTTCTTAAGTGGGATACCCGTCCTGACAACCCTGGGCAGGATTCAATCATAGTAGGATTCTCTTCCCACACTACGATTTGAGGAATCCCCTTTGGAAATAATCAACTATGGTTCCCCATGAACATCTGGGGCAGACATGTGATAAGGTTCAGAGGATGCATGAGAACTCTGATCTCTGCCAGATTCCAAAAGGATTGTGGCAGAGGAATCCAATGAAAACCCCAGTCATTCTTCAAGGCTTTCACTAGCTTCTAAAGTGATGTCTGGTGGAGGCTGGACAGCAACTGCGGGCCTAGACTTTTGCCTTCTTGGAAGATGTTTTCCAATGTGATGGGAGGACTTTGTCATGGAACCCTGAGCCAACAATTTAACATGTTTGCTTTCAAGGCATATGGAGAGGGAAGATAAATTCTGGATGGTCGTAGGGCATAAGCTTAACAAATAGAGCACTCTTTATGGTCTTGGGAAACACCCAGGCAAAAAAAAACAAAACACTGGTCTTGGTGGCCTTTATGAGGAATCTGTCTCCCTTCTTGGATGGCATGAACACACGTAACAACAAAACTGGGAAAAAAAGAGATGAATCCCCTAAAGTGCATGGGGCACTTAACTGAAGACAGCTTGGCAACACCAGCACAGCAGACGGGCATTCAGACCAACATTTGAAAAAGGCATTTAGACTGGCAGCAAGGAAGTTCTGAGCTTTGTATCTATATATCACCTTTATGCCCTACACACACAGGGAGCATGTGTGTGATGTATGGTGCCTACAAGACCACAAGGCTTTGGTATATTGGCCAGATGTTGTGCTGTCCTCGTCAGGAGATCCCTTCAGTGAAGAATACTGCAACAATTACATGGGAGGATATCTGAAAAAACAGCATGCCTGCAAGTGCTTCAGAGATATGGGCCTTAAAGAACCCATAAGGCAAGGAACAATTATGTATTCCATCTACTAGCTTAATGCCATTTCAGATTTTATCATATTCATTGAAATACTTCTATAGAATTGAGCTGTCAAGATGCTCTGTCAGTAATGACCTGTACCTACCTGAAAATTCAAAATTATCTATTCCTAAAAGAAAATTTATTACTGTGCTATATCAACAACTAGGTTACTGTCAGTGCCTATGTAAATAAATGTACATTCTGTTGTATGTTTAGTTGCACTGCCTGACATCACGGACTTGTGTCATGACTGAAGAGAGTCCTTGGACTAGTTCATCTACCTGGTTAACAAAATGTTAAATGAACGAATGAATAAATGAATAAATGCTACACCAACAGCATCGACACTGAAGTTTATGGCATGTTTCCCAGCTGCCAAGTAAGTCTGGATTTGGCCATCCTATTTGCCTTCAGGGTTTCATCTCACATTCCCCCCAAAGCTGTTCTGAGGATACCTAATGATATGCCCCTAATATTGCAGTAATGTGGGTCTGAACATTCAACGCCTTGAATACCAGGGCTTGTAAAGTATACACCTTCCCTCATCAGTCTTGTAACCTGCTTGCCCTGTCACTGGGAAGAGTAATCTGCACTGGAACTAGTCTACTCCCTTTGGTAGTTTCTGGCAACAGTGTGTCTGGATATGCATTAGGAGTTCTTACACAAACTCAAAGTTCCTGAACTGTACATAATCAGTCAGGCCTCTTGGGATCTAGGGAGTTGGTAATAGAGCACCAAGAATGCTGTCTGGAAATATTCAAGAATGCTTCCTGGACAGGAGGAATTTTCAATGGCTTTAGGGCAAAGATCCAGAAGGTCCCAGTATTTATTCTGTGAGTTTGAGACCTTTTGAGATTTTCATTTTAAGTGCTCTTTCATTACAAAGTGTGCCTTCAAATGACAAGCCCTCTGGCTGGGTGTCAGAGTCCTGGGTGTCCTCAATATCTAAAAAATGAATGAGAGAGAAAACTCACTTTATTTAAAACATGAAACAAAGCTTTCGGGAATAACCCTTGCCCTCAATATCTGTCAGACCCAAGGAGGGAGGAAACCTGATCTGTAATCCAGTTCCTCTTCCTTAAAAAAAAAATCAGAGGAATCGGTGCCCTTCAATGAGGATGCTTCTCTCTCCTTCAAAAAGTCTATGTTGGGGAAGGCTCCTGACAGAGACAGCTGCTCCTAGTCCAAGTACCAGTACACAGAAATTTAAGGAAACCTGTGCCAACCTTCACCTGAACTACTGAGGGAGTTTGGCTGAGGCTACAGGCAAAGTACAGTTTTGTACCTACCATAAATGTAGATGTCCGAACTGGATAGCATCTGCAGTCATAACAACTGGGTTGTCCTGTCGTCAGGCAGCCCTTCAGTCGGCCGGATTCCAAAGTCCGGGTCCGCTGATGTCGCACTTGACCCGACTACATCTCTGTTGGTCTTCGGGTATAAAAGCATCAGCCAACGCCATTTTCCTCAGTGTTTCTTGCCCCAGATGCCAGTAGCCCTCTTGAAGGCTAAAATTTGGATAGATGCCAATGTTTCCAAAAAGATAGAGGTAAACACAAAAATAAGCATGTATGTACATATATACAAACAAATACACCATAAAGACTCCCCACCAGCTAGCTATTAGGAGGGTAAACACCCTAGGAGTACCACAGAGGGAAGGAGGGAGGGTAATCCTGACTGCAGATGCTATCCAGTTCGGACATCTACATTTATGGTAGGTACAAAACTGTACTATGTCCTTCATGGATGCATCTGCAGTCATAACAACTGGGTAGAATACCATAGCCAACTAGGGAGGAGGATAAAAGTAGATTATGGTGTGTTTAGGATCCCTTGCAGTACAGCAGTGGCAAACCCTGCTCGGGATCTGGAATATAGAGGCAAATTATAATGCTTGGCAAATGTATGCACGGAGGTCCAAGTAGCCGCCTCAATAATGTCTTTGGTTGCCACTCCTCGTAAGAAGGCTGTGGTAGTGGCTGTTGCCCTTGTAGAATGAGGTCTTATGTTCTGTGGAATTGGTTTTCCATGGAAGGAGTAACAGAATCGTATGCAATTTCCTATCCATTTGGAGATTGTCTGTTTGGAAATAGCTTTTCCTTCCCTTCCTGTTGCATAGGCTACAAAAGTTGGTCAGTCTTTCTGCTATTTTTGTTCTGTCCAAGTAGTAGCGTAGCTGTCTATGTACATCCAAGGTATGCAGTATTCTTTCCCTCTGTTTTGTGGGTTGGGAAAGAAGGTAGGTAGGTGGATTGCCTGGTTTAAAGACACTCTGGATACCACCTTAAGCATAAATGTAGGATTAGTCCTCATGGACACTCTATCTTGGTGGAAGATTAGGAAGGGTTGCACTGCCATTAAGGCCTGTAGTTCTGAAACCCTCCTTGCTGAAGTAATTGCCAGTAGGAAAGCAGTTTTCAATGACAGGTGTTGTAGGTCTGCTGTTGCTGCTGGTTCAAAGGGTGATAGTGTCAACTTTTCTAGCACAAAGTTTAAGTCCCAAGCTGGTAATGGTGGTTTCCTTGGAGGTTTTACATTCTTGATTCCTCTGAGGAACTGCCTGAGCAAAGGGTGCGAAAAAACAGGTGGATCAAAGCTGTATTCTGCTGAAATAGCTGATGCATGTATCTTGATGGAGGAGTAGGACAGGCCTGAATGAAGAAGTTCGGCCAGATACTCCAGAATGTTAGGCATATCTATGTTTGACACATCTTTTCCTCTTTCTGTACTCCAAATGACAAACCTTTTCCATTTTCCAGCATAGTTTCTTCTTGTTGAAGGTCTGCGTGCTTCAAGAATAATGTCTAACTCTTTGGGAAAGTTCTGGATTAGCTGCTGCTATGTGATGTTCCATGCAGTCAGTTGCAACGTGTTTAGGTTTGGATGTATGATGCTGTAGTTGTTCTGAGTTAACATCAAAGGCATCAGGGTATTGGCCACATATTGTTCGAGACATGCTCCTCAGCAGTGGGTACCAGTGTTGTCTTGGCCAGTTTGGAGCTATCAGGATTATCCTTGGACGTTCTTCCTTGATTTTTAGTAGTACTTTGTGTATCAAGGGAAGAGGTGGGAATGCATATGCTGTTAGGCCTTTCCAGCTGAAGGAGAGCGAATCCACTTTCCATGCTAGTGGGTGGAATGTCCTTGTGCAGAACTTTTGAGCTGGTGATTGAGAGGTGATGCGAATAGATCTATCTGAGGCATTCCCCATTTCTTTGAGATGGTCTTGAAGATGTCCGGTGCAGCTTCCATTCGTGGGCATCCGATGTGGTTCTGCTTAATATGTCTGCTAGAGTATTTTCTTTTCCCGGTACAAATATTGCCTGTAACTGGATGTTGTAGCTGAGTGCCAGGGTCCACAGCTCCAAAGTCATTCTGCATAGGGGTATGAATGAGTGCCTCCTGTTTGTTGATGTACCACATGACTGTGGTGTTGTCTGTCCTTATCAACTGGCCCTCTTGGAGAAATGGTTTGAACTTTTGGATTGCCAGTTTTACTGCCAGCATTTCTTTTAGGTTGATGTGCAGGTGAAGTTGATCCTGTGTCCACAATCCTTGCACGCATTTGTCCAGCATGTGGGCCCCCATCCTAGGTCTGAAGCGTCTGTTGTGATGGTCTGGCTTGCTTGACATCTGCGAAAGGGTAGGCCTGGGTTTGACTGACATGCCTGAGCCCACCATAGGAACTCCTGCTTTAAGCATGGAATTAGTGGGATTTCTGTTTCTAGGCTGTGTCTGTGTTGGGACCATAAATTCTTTAGGTACCACTGTAGTTTTCTCATATGTAGTCTGGCAAATGGGACCAAGATTATGCATGATGCCATGAAGCCCAAGGCCTGCAGTACTTTTCTTGCTGTTAACTTGTTCAGTTTTGTTAGTGCCAAGAAGTAAAGAGGGAGTTCTTTTGTTTTTCTGTAGTCAGGAATGCCATTTGTTTTACTGTGTCCAATTCCGCCCAAGAATGTCCTTGTTTGGGATGGTATCAGCCTTGACTTTGTAAATTGACTGTGTATCCCAGTGCTTGTAGCAAGTAAATGACCCTTTGTAAATCTGTTGTCAGCTTGCTTATGTTGTCCCTTGTAGCAGGCAGTCGTCCAGGTATGGGTAAATTTGAATTCTGTAGTCTGCAATGATTACTGATGCCAGGCATTTTGTGAATACTCTGGGCAGTAGATAAGCCAAAGGGCAATGCTGAGAATTGATAGTGCTCTGATCCTGCAAGAAATCTGAGGTATCTTCTGCAGATTGGTCGAATGGGGACGTGCAGGTATGCCTCCTTGAGATCTAGAGTTACCAGCCAAGACTCCTTGCCCAGCATGGGAAGAAGTTGCTGTAGGGTCAGCATTTTGAATTTTGGGACAATGATGTATGTATTTAAGGTGGACAGGTCGAGAATTGGTCTCCAACTTTTTCCTTTCTTGGAACTAGGAATAGTCTGGAGTAGAACCCTTTCCTTGCTCTGCTGTTGGCACTCTTTCCACAGCTCTCATGTTTGCTAACTCCATTACCTGTTGTAGTGCCTCTGTTTTTTGATTTGGAGGTAGATTTGGCATTCCTCTTTGACTGGTAAAGTGTGGAAGTGAAACCGTAACCTTGATCTATGGTTTGTAAAATCCACTTGTCTTTTGTTATGTAGTGCCAGTTCTTTGAAAATAGGGTTAACTTTCCGCCTAGAGGAGCTGCTATTTGTTCCCTGGTAGGCGGATTTAGGGTTAAGTCACTGTGGTTGTGCTGATGCAGTGGCAGTGGTTGTGTCTGTGCCTCTGTTGTTACCTTGCCACTGTCGTCCTCTGTAGGCACCTCCTCTGGATTGGTTTCTGCCTCTGGAACGTCTATTCCTGCCCCTTTGAAATTTTGTGGAGTCAGGAAAGGACCAATTTTTGGCAGGCCAGTTCCTGCTAAACCTTGGGGGTTGAACCTGCAAGAAATCTTTAACCGTTTGAACAGATTTTGCCTTTTCTTCCATTTTCTTCATAACCTGCTGGGCAGGTGTACCAAACAAACTTGTCTTATCCATAGGAGCATCTAGCAACTTAGCTTTAACATGATCCGGTAAAAGCTTGCTCCTTTAGCCATGCATGCCTTCTTATCACTGTGCCAGTCATGGCTGATCTAAATGAAGCCTCCAGTGCATCATAGCCACATTTTAAGGAATGGTTGCTAACCTGTTGTATGTTATTTACCATTTCTAATACATATTTCTTATCAAGAGATTCATCAGTGGTTAGTTTTTAGTTAACTGATCAAGCATAAACTCTTGGTATTGTATCATGTGAAACTGACAGTTTAAAGCTCTAGCTGAGAGAGTAGCTGAAGTGTAGACCTTTTACCCCATCTGTCTAATGACCTTGCTTCCCTTTCAGAAGGAATAGGGTTTTTAGCTATGGTCGCTACTGCCTTGGGACCCTGGGATATAGTTTCGGGTCTGCAAGTGGGGCCTTGTAAAGGTGGTGATGAGTATCTGGCACCCTGTAAAATCTGTCTGGTTTGGCAGGGGCTGGGGTAAAGAATCTGGAGCGGAGCAGACATCATTGAAAGCACCATCCACCACAGAGAGAACAGGAGGTATAGCTAAGGGCCTGTGCTGTGGGAGGTGCAGAAAGGTCCTAAGTCTTTTCTGGAGTCTGAAAAATCCTGTTGCTGCCATTGGAACTGCTCTCGCATGACATGTAAGGTTTCCCCAAAGGAGGATTCTCCTGGTGGGGACGGAGCTGGAACGGACTCTTCAGCATCAGAATCTTCAAAATTGGAGAAAGGAGCCTCTGGCTGGTCAGTTATGTCTGATTCGTCAGCAGAATCATCAGAGGACACTGGCTCAGGGGCTCTGCCCTAGGTCTCTTCTCTGGGGCTGAGAGGCCCTGTCTGGGTGAGATTGAGATCCCCTAATTAATGAAATTAAATCTTCTGCCAAAGTAAGCATTTGAGAACTAGAAGAGGGCCTGGTTGTGGGGGTTTAACAGGCACTGTCTTAGTAGTCTTGGCTGCTTTAGCCCTGGCGAAGGCCTTAATGGACATGGTTGCTGGAGGCCTAGCAGCACCACGTGCTGGGGTAGAGACATCCAAGGAATGGTGTCTGATAAGTCGGTGGCAACCACCGTAGTGGATAAAATTTCTGAGGCCGATTCAAGAGTGGTAGCAGGGGTCTCAGTTGTAGAGATAGGTTCAGCTGTACTTTGATCAGTTTGTTTCGCCGAAACCTTTGCTTAACCATGGTTTCGGCGAAACCGCGGACGTGTCGGTCTTTATCTTTGCTTTTGGCAGATTGGGTAGTCGGAGGATCCGACGGCATAATGTACGCAAAATCAGAACCGAAAACTGTTCTGCAAACTCCGGCCTAAGCCGCGTGCGTCGGTTGAAAGAAGCACAGGCGAACAGGCTGCTACGTGGCTGGGCCTAAACAAGGCAGGCAATAAGAGTGGAAATCTTTATGAGGTATTTGTTTCCCACAGGTTAAACAATTATTAACTTTTTCTGACATCGGCTGAGGCAAGAAAGAGTCCCCAACGGGGTACTTAGCTTTAGAAGTCTTCGGTAGAAGTAATCTCTGGATCCGACCGACCGGCACTTGCGAACAGCTTCTGCTGGAGCCACGCGGCAAGAAAGACTGAGGAAAATGGCATCGGCTGATGCTTTTATACCCGAAGACCAACAGAGATGACGTCGGGTGAAGTGCGACATCAGCCGAAGCCGGACCCGGACTTTGGAATCCGGCCGACTGAAGGGCTGCCTGACGACAGGACAACCCAGTTGTTATGACTGCAGATGCATCCATGAAGGACATCATACCACTCACTGGCCAGCTGGCTAGGTAAAAGAGGCACCTTGCAAATAGACTGGAGTTTTAAGAGGAGACTTTGGAATCCTTTGAGAGCAGGGCTATCCTCCTTGATTAAGACTAAGGCATAGAAATGTTCCATATTTTTAACTTTGGGGAACTGCCCTCCCCTTGTATGAATCAGATGGCATTTCAGGCAGAAGTTGAGGAACTAGTATCCAAAGTGGAGTGAAAGGCTAATCTTTTGTCTGGTGAAACTGGCTATGGTCTGGCATGTATGATGAGTTCCCAATAGGTGACAGAGGCCTTGGCCATTGCAGTTATTGGGTACATGGGCTATGAGGGCATCCGTGACACTGGTACCCTCTAATTGAAGGATATACTCTGGCTCTGAAAGTACCAACGTGTCCTTCCCTTCTTGTGGGTGCATTTCTTTGTTGGCTAGATATCTATGCTACCCTACAAAGATGGCAGGAACAAGAAGTTATGTACTCACCATAACATTCGATGTATTTAGTCCATCTTGACTTACATTCTTACCCGTGGGTTCGGAGCCGAACCTCAGCTCCGACTCGGCCATACTCTAGCTCAGTCTTCAATTGGCTCATGGCTAAGAGGTATCCCATCATGCAACAGGCCCATTCTCCAGATCTTGTTTGCTGCAAGCGCGCGCACACACACACACACACACACACACACACACACACACACACACACACACACACACACACACACACAGAAAAACAACCCCAACAGAAAGGACTACTGACACCTAGAGACAATACCTCCAGGTCCTCAAGGAGGGTGGGGGGGTTAGCAAGAATGTAAGATGAGATGGACTACATAAATTGAACGTTATGATGAGTACATAACTTCTTGATGTTATGTAGTCCAATCTCACCTTCATTCTTACCTGTGGGAAAGCATCCCTAAGCATCTTAACCTTGGATGGCTCAGTGAAAAATACTATTGAGCACTGTGGAACCAAAGGAAGATCTGCCTCTAGAGACCAGATCTAATTTGTAGTGACTAATAAAAGTATGCGGCGAAGCCCATATTGCTGCAGCACAAATATCATCCATAGACATCCTAGCCTGAAATGCAGTACAGGTAGCCACAGATCGTGTAGAATGAGCCTTCACTTTAAAGGGTAATTCTTTGCCATTGGAAGCATAAATAAAGGAGATGCAAGTGGAAATCCAGGGAGACAAGGTTACTTTTAGAAACAGGAACCCCAAGTCTAGTGTCTGAAAACGAGACAAACAGTTGATTTGATGATCTGAAATATTTTGTCCTATGTAAATAGAAATGCAATGGTCTATGAACGTCTAGCTGATTAAACTTAAATTCTGCCTTGTTAGAGAATTCAGGAAAAAACACAGGCAACTCAATGGATTGGTTGATATTGACAACACAAGCAACCTTTGGAATAAAGGAAGGATTGGTTCGACCCTATCTTTGTGAAACACCAAATAATGTGGCTTAAATCGATAAAGCTTGGAGCTCAGAGACCCGCCAAGTTATGCCTACCAAGAATACTGTCTTCCATTACAAGAATTTAATGTCACACATAGCTGTGGGCTCGAAGGAGTCGAGGTGAACTTCTGTAATACAAAATTGAGGTCCCATGGCATTACTGGATTAAAAACTGGAGGTCGGAGTAACACTGTCCCCTTCAGAAAGGCCCTACAAAGCCTATGAGCCATAAGGTTGGGCTCATTAGCAACGTGAAAGGTAGAAATCGCTGCCAGTTGCTGCAGTTGACCCCTGACTGAACAGGTAAGAAAGAAATTCTAATATTGCCAAAATAGGTGCTGTATAAGGATCAATATGTCTTTCACGGGCCCAAACGGAGAATCTCTTCCACTTACTGGAATAAATCTTCCTGGTAGAAGGCTTGTGGGAAGTTGACAGAATGTAGACCACTTCCGGGGAAAAATCATGAAGCCTGACTAGGGACGGAACTGGAGCAGCCAAGCTGTCAACTTGAGGGTCTGGATGGAGGGATGGAGCTGCCCTGACATATGAATCAGCAGATCTGGATCCGAGTCCACAATCCAGGGATCATCCATTAGATAGGGTTGAAGGAAGGGAAACCAAATCTGACGAGGCCAGTGTGGGGCAATCAGGATCATTTTGCTTCCCAAAGACTGTGCTTTCTGAATGACCTTTGATATCAGAGGAAACGGTGGAAAGGCATAGAGAAGACCGGAGGGCCAATCGTGAACCAGAGCGTCCCTGGGTGTCTCCCCCTCCGGGGGGATAAGGGTTAAGTAGCTGCTGCATTTGGCATTGAGGGGGCTGGCAAATAAGGCTGACCCCATCTGCGGAATATCTTTTCCGCAACACATTTGTTCAGGGACCACTTGTGAGGCATTAGGATAGCTCTGCTCAGCCTGTCGGCAATCACGGATTTCCCCGGTATATGCGTTCCAACTAGAAAGCATTGGGAAGACACCGCCCAATGCCAAAATCAAAGTGCCTCTCTGCAAAGGGGGTATGATTTGGTTCATTCCTGCTTGTTCAGATACCATACCACTGACATGTTGTCTGAGTGGACTGCAATAGTCCCTAGAGGGAGAAAGCTCTGAAGTGCTTGCAATGCTAATAGCACTGCTCTCATCTCCAAGACATTGATATGCAAATGGGTCTTGTGATCCTGCCACATGCCTTGGACTGTCCTGCCGAGACAATGCCTGGGAGGCATCCGTGGTCACCATGGCAACTGGAGAAGATGGGACAAAAGGCTTGCCCATGTTGAGATTGCTGGCCTGAAGCCACCAGCATGTCCATAATCAGAATAAGATGGGAGAGTGGAAGATACTGTAGTGACCATTGGGTGAAAAGCAGCCACTGAAGAACCCTTATGTGTAGTCTGGAAAGGGGAACTAGCATGATCATGGCAGCCATGGTCCCTAATAACTTGAGGACCACTTTTGCCTTGACCTTCCTCAATGGTAGTAAGGCATAGATCTGCTGTTGTAGACCCTGAATTCTCTCTTTTGGTAAGAAGGCCCTCATGAGCACTGTATCTAGTTCGCCGCCGATAAAAGTAACACTCTGCGAGGGCAACAAGGCAGATTTTTCCCAATTTAGAGTAATTCCTAACCTTTGGCACAGTGTAATGGTGGCGTCCCTGGTCTGTAACAGTAGATGCCTGGTGGTGGCAGAAAGGAGCCAGTCGTCCAGGTACGGAAACACTTGGAATCCCTGACATTGCAAGTGAGCCATTACCACTGCGCCATGCATTTGGTGAACACCCTGGGGGCTGTGGTGAGACCAAAGGGCAAAGCACAAAACTGAAAATAACTGGCTCCCAGCCGGAAGCGTAGATGACTTCTCAATGCCCTGTTCATCTTGATATGGTAGTAATAACCCCAGGCCTTTACAAGCCTAGCCAAGTTGCACTTGTTTCCACGATCAGCACCTATTGCCCCTGTCCAACAGAGAGACAGGTGAAACCCTTGGGTGAATTTACAGTTACCTGTCCAACTGGACAAACTGCGTTTGAAGAAGGCTAATGAGGGGCTCTGTTTTAACATGAAGTGGGAGTCTGTTCCAAAGGTGTGGTAACCTCTGGGAGACGAATCTGCCCCTCCAGCAGATTCTATTAATGTCACATACCAGGTTTAGGTCTTTAGAGCGAGTAACTCATGTACATTTTGACTTGCGGACATGCAGCACTTCCAATACAGTGGAGTCAGAGATTGCCCTCTACGCAAGGCAGAGATTGCCTCTGAGTAGTCTGTATGAAACAAAATAAAGTGACAGTGATACCAGATGATCCTTATAGAACAGATGCTGAAGACCTTGAATTTTCCTTGTGAAGAACACCTTTGGAGTCTTGCCAATTGCTTCAGGTGCTTGGGAAGGTACATACCACAAGGGGCGTTGTACACTATTGGCCTGATGAGGGAAGAATACAGGGAAGTTACAACTTTTTTTTCCCCAGAGGCAATGTCCTTACTTATGAAATGAGCAATATAGAATGCCCTTCTTACCATTGTGGAGACATGTTGATCAAAGTTAAGGTTGCTGTCAACCTGTGTGCCCAGGTCTCTCACCAGTGAGAACGAACTTAGGGTGATGCTACTGATGGGTTATTAAGTAGGAACATCACTCTTAATGAAAGGGATGATAATACAGGTTTTGCATGGAGTTTAAAGCCATAAATTTTGCACCAATCATCTATTTGCGTAAGACCCTCTTGTAGGATGTTGACATCATCTGGACATTCTATGACCTCTCCCAGTTTGCAGTAGTCAGCAAACTTTGTCAGCCATACACCTTTAGTTTTTGCTTATACTTCAGAAAAATAGATTCCTAACAGCAGATGTCCCAGGACTGATCCCTATGGAGTACCACTAGTTACGGGTCTGCTGTTGGAGGTGGATTCCTCTACTTTGACTGTATGGGTTCTAGCAGTGAACTAGTTGGCAACCCACCTAACGATATACAGGTGGATACCTAGCTGTCATTATTTTTTTAAATTCTCCAAGTCTTTTGGGGTCCTAATACCATGACGGAATGGACCCCATTCCTAACTCAAAGTATGATTAAAGTTCATGAAATTAGTATGGTTTCAATCTTTGACGTCAGCCAGAAGTGCTTTGTGCAAAGTGATACCTGACTGGGGGAAGTTTATCAATGTTGCATGAGTGGGGTATAGTGTCTAAACCCTTGGCTAAGCCTAGGTAGGCTGCAGGCACACATTTCCCCTTGTTTAAGGACTTGGTGACTGTCTCAAAGAATTCCACCAGTTTTAACAGGCACGATCTTCCCTTGCCAAATCCAAACTGAGTAGGGTCAAGTGTTTGGAGATTACATCTTTGAGAAGGTCCATGATGATTCTCTCCATGGCCCTGCAGATAAGGCTATTCAGGCTAATACATCTATAGTTCCTGGAGTAAGTGAAAGCACACCTTTGTGCAAGGGAGTAACTGTGGCCATTGTCCATTCAGCTGGGATGATTCTGGTGCTTAGATTATGACTGAGAAGAGTAGCCAATGGTGTTGCTAATTCTTGTTGGAGCCCATGTAGGATGCAACCAGGGATGTTATTAGGTCCGATATATGCTGTTTTTGGCCTTGGAGAGGGCATTTACTACATGTTCTTTACAGATACAAGGTAGGGGACAGGTGGTAGGGATGTTATGGGTATGTTGTGGGGACAGTGGAGTAAAGTTTTCAAAGTACCCGTCCGCTAACAGGTAAGCTATGTCCACAAACAGTATATGTGGTATCATTAACTACCAGTTTGTTGCAAATCTGGTCCTTTCCTTTTAGATTATGGATGTCAGTAAAGAATGCCTTACTACTGTCCTTAGTTGAGAAAGCTAATTTGGATTCATAATTGCTTTGGAGGACTTCACAAGAAGTCGTATTTCCTTGTTTAAGCGGAGTAGGGAGTGTTTCCAGTTTACGGCCTGCTCCCTCTTACTCCAACAGAATTTTTTTCCTATTATTGTATAGTCTCTTAATGACAGCTGTCCACCAGGCATGTTTGTTCTTCCTTGAAGTGCTTGTTTTGGTAATACATGGTACAGCCGAATCAATACAGTTATACACGTGTTTGTATAAAGCACTGGTGTAGGACTCGACATAGTTGACCGTTCCATCTTTGGGGGGAGGTGCAATGAAGCTATTTATACCATCTTGTAAGATGTTATAATCTGCTTTGGAGAAGTTTAGTCTAGTTGCTGCTGGGGGGGGGGGGGTGAGGTGCAACAGTTACTTTGAATGAGACGGATTTGTGGTCAGATCTCACCAGGGAAGACCTCACAGTGGGAGTGCTACAGGGGTCCCCCATATTGGTAAGTACCAGATCCAGCTGGTCGAGGTTATTGGAGTTAAAGTACAGGAACCTCTGGGCAAACAAGTTTGAGCATGAGTAATTTACCCAGTCAACAGATGTGTAGTTGAAATTACCCAAAACCATGGTGTTCAGATGTATCTTGATAGCCTTAAGTAGACCCAGATAGGCAGTGTGTATGTCCTGATTCATGGAGGGGGTCCTGTAGCTGGCAATAACTTGAATAGGTGTCTTACCAACAGTTAACTACAGCTGAAGCATCTCCAGGGAATCATACTGTTTAACCAATCTGGAGGTGTATTTAAATTAATGAATATTGCTACACCACCTACTTTAGTTTTCATGCCTACAGTTTGTGGTCTGAACGTGTGGAAGGAGGTGTAATCTTGTAAGGCTGGGGTGCTCTCCACAGCCTTGAGCAAGGTCTCCGTGACTGCACAAATCTGTCAAGGTGAGGGATGATAGTTTCATGCTAAGACTCCTAGCATTTAGCAACATAACCTTGAGGTTGTTTATGAACTTTTTACATTGAGAGTTTTGTTCTTATGACTTTTTCTAAAAATGGCACTATGGGGCTGGCAAGAGCTTTTGCCAGTAGCCAAAATCCCAGGGTTGACAGATGAAAACTCTCTGGCAAAGCATCCAGGTCTATTATCATGTCATCCCAGGCTGACAGCTGGGATCCCCTTAGAATGACACCAGAAACTAAGCCAATTATTGAAGTTAATGATTTTATGTTTATATTGCGGCATCATCCTAGGTGAGGGTAATATGTTGCTCAAGGGTAGGGACATACCTGTTGATGATTTGATATAGAGGTATGTTGTTCTGACTGTAGTGCACAGGGTACTGGGTTCAAGACTTGGCAGTGAAATGCATGGTGACACAGAGAGCTCTATCATGCCTCTCCATGTAGTCCAGGGAGGTACATCTCAAATCATTCACACCAATATGTACCATGACTGAATCATAATGGTACTTTTTGAGAGACTTGAGTGCCTGTGTTATCTGATGAAACCTGGCACCAGAAAGACAGCTGTGACTTTCTCCTTGTTCAGCCTGGTGAGGGGGATGTCTGTCTCGCTATAGAGTCGCCTATGAATAAGATATCTGGAGTGATGTACATTGCCTTATCGGCTTTGTTGGTGAGACACTTATGCTTGTGTCATTATGTGTACGTTTTGGGTGTTATGCCTGGTTTAGTATGCATGTGTTTTGGAGGTCTCATGCTTAGAAGTAGATTTTCTGTGAGCACCTCCGCATATGTTGGCCTACGTGTATGCTGTGTGTTATGAGTAGTTGTTGCGGTAGGTGGGCTGACATCCCACTCTGTACTGCTATCAATTGCACAATAGATCTGACATTCCAGATTCATAATGTATGAGCATTTGTCACAAATGGTACAGGAATGATTTAGAAGTAGGGGGTTGTCAGTGTATATGAGGCAGTTGTAACACTGCCTCAGTAGACTCATGTCAATCAGGCTGGTAAGAGAAAAGGAGGGAGAAGTACAGTTGTGTACACTTACCATAAATGTAGATGTTGAGTGTATTCACTGTTGCAGTCATTACATTTGGGTAATCTGCTGGCAGGTTGCCCTCAGTCGGCCTGATTAAAGTCTTGGGTCCTGCGTCAGTTGCTGTCCCTTCTTGCATGACGTCAAGTTGTCAGGGGTATAAAACATGCAGCTGATGCCATTACATCAGTTTTTCTTGCCCCAGATGTCAGGTGCCCCCCAAATGGGGAGCAAATAAAATTAAAAACACAAAAATATACCTCCAACCAAAAGCAAATACACCAAAAAGGCTTTTAAGCATAGTAAAAGAAAGTAGAGGTATACTAAGGGAAAAAATAGGGGGCTGGAGCGAGGGTAACCAGAGGACTGCAACAGTGAATACACTCAAACATCTACATTTATGTTAAGTGTACACAACTGTACTATGTTCTTCGTGTTTCACTGTTGCAGTCATTACATTTGGGCAGATTCCCAAAGCTATGGTTGGGAGGATGGATTTATACAGCATTAGGACCAGCTATAAGGCCCTGCAAGACAGCAGTGGCAAAGCCAGCTCTGGATTTAGAGAAAATTGGTAAATGATAATGCTTGGTGAAAGTATGTACAGAACTCCAGGTAGCAGCTTCTAGAATATCCCTGGTAGGAACAACTCTGAGAAAGGCTGCAGAAGTAGATGCAGCCCTGGCGGAATGCGATCTGATCCCCTGGGGGATCCGTTTTCCATGATGCTTATAGCAGAAATGAATGCAATGGCCTATCCATTTAGAAATGGTTTGTTTTGAAATAGCCTTCCTCTCTGCCCCAGCAGCAAATGCCACTAGCAATTGTTCAGATTTTCTTCGAAATTTAGTTCTGTCCAAGTAGAATCTAAGTTGTCTGTGCACGTCCAAGGAACGCAGAATCCGTCCCCTCTTTTTTCTGTGGATTGGGATAGAAGGTTGGCAAATGAATGGACTTGGTTAAGAGCCACACTGGAAACCCCCTTGGGCATGAAGGATGGATTGGTCCTCAGAGATACCCCTGTCCACATGAAAGATGATAAAAGGCTCCACTGCCATAAGGGCCTGTAATTCAGATATCCTTCTAGCTGAAGTGATTGCTAAAAGGAAGGCCATTTTCCAAGAAAGAAATTTTAAGTCTGCAGTAGCAGCTGGCTCGAAAGGAGGTAAAGTGAGCTTCTCCAAAACAAAGTTAAGGTCCCAGGCAGGGGTAGGAGCTCTCCTGAGTGGTCTCAAGTTCTTTGCCCCTCAGAGATACTGCTTGAGCAGGGGATGAGAAAAAAGGGGTGGTTCTGTGTTATAGTGAGCTGAAATAGCTGAAGCATGGATTTTAATAGAGGAAAAAGACAGGCCCTTGTGAAGCATCGCAGTTAAGTATTGCAAAATCTGAGGTAAATTGGGCGCTGCTGTGCTCATCCCTAAAGATTGGTTCCAGGCACAGAATATTTTCCATTTGTCAGCATAAGATTTTCTAGTACTAGGTCTTCTCGCCTCCAAGATGACATCCATCACAGGTTTGCTGAGGGATGCTAAGGCTGAATTTAAGTGATTAGCCAAGCTGCAAGGTTCAATGTTGGGAGCTGAGGGTGCAGAATTTGGTTCTCCTACTGAGACAGCAAGGAAGGTGTCTGAGGCAGGTGCCATGGAGATATTTGTGACACACTGCACAGGAGTGGGTACCAGTGTTGGAGTGGCCAGTCTGGAGCAATCAAAATCATTCTTAGTTTGTCCTGTTTGACTTTTAGCAGAACTTTGGAGAGCAGGGGCAGAGGGGGAAAGGCGTAGACTGATAGGTTTTTCCAGCTGAAGGACAGAGCATCCACTTTCCAGGCTTTTTTGTGGGGAGTCCTTGTGCAAAATTTGTCCAACTGGTAGTTCTGGGGGGGGGGACAAATAGATCTATGTCTGGGCTCCCCCATTTGCTTGTCAACATGTTGAAAATCCGTGGTTCCAGTTTCCACTCGTGTGGGTCCATGAGATTTCTGCTTAGTCCGTCTGCCAGTGTATTCAGTTTTCCTGGCAGGAATTGAGCTTGTAGTGGCACTTGGTAGCTCAAGGCCATGTTCCACAATGCCATGGCTAGTCTGCAGAGGGGATAGGAATGTGTACCCCCCTGCTTGTTTATGTACCACATAACCGTGGTGTTGTCCGTCTTTACCATTAGTTGTCCTGGAAGAATGTAGTCCTTGAAGGCTGTCAGAGCATTCTGTACAGCTAACATTTCTTTTTGATTGATATGTAGGTGCATTTGATTTGGGTTCCATTTGCCCTGAATGCACTTCCCTGCCAGGCGAGACTCCATGCATAGTCTGATGGGTCTGTAGCTAGGGTTTGGGCAGCAGGGGATAGTGTGAATGGCAGTCCCTTGTTTTGGTGGCAGGCCTCTATCCACCATAGGAACTCCAGGTGTAGGCAAGGTATGATAGGAATCATTTTTTTCAGGCTGTGGCAATGTTGACTCCATAGACTTTTTAAGTACCACTGAAGTTTCCTCATATGCAGTCGTACATATGGAATTAGAAGAATGCAAGAGGCCATGAACCCCAAGGTTTGCAGTATTTGTCTTGCAGATAGCAGGGTTTTTATGGCCACTTGTTTGAAGTAAGTTACCAATTGAATTTGCTTTTCTGTCATGAGGAAAGCCATCTGGGCAGTTGTATTCAAGCTTGAACACAGGAATGTAATCTGTTGAGAGGGTAACGGTTGTGATTTCTTTTCGTTTATGGTGTACCCCAGACAAGTCAGAACCCTTTTTACAAGCGCCAGATGATTCAGAAGTATGGCCTGGTTTTCTGCCTGAATTAAACAATCGTCCAGGTATGGATATATTTGAATATTTCTTTGCCTGCAAAATGCAATTACTGGAGCCAGGCATTTTGTGAATACCCTGGGCGCAGTAGACAAGCCAAAGGGCAGTGCAGAGAACTGATAATGCAAGTAGCCTGTCTGAAGTGTAGGTATCTTCTGTAAGATTCCCTGATTAGGATATGCAGGTAACTTCTTTTAAATCTAGAGTTGCCAACCAGGCATCTTTGCCTAGCATAGGAAGTAACTGTTGAAGAGTCAGCATCTTGAATTTTGGAATGTCCAGAAAGGTGTTTAGAGTAGACAGGTCCAGAATTGGATGCCATGGTTCGTCTTTTCTGGGTACCAGGAAAAACCTGGAATAGAAACCTTGTCCCTTTTCCTCTTCTGGTACCGGTTGAACAGCCCCCATGTTTAAGAGGGAAAGTACTAGTTTTTGAGCCTCTGCCCACTAATTTGGGGGCAGGTCTGGCCACCCATTTGGTGTTGGCAATGTGTGGAAATGAAATCTATCCCTGAGACACTATTTAAAACCCATTTGTCCTGGGTTATGAGTTCCCAGTTTTTTGCACGAAGAGGAATTTTTCCCCCCAAAGGGGCGGCTAAAAGGTAAGTGCTTGGTAATTTTAAAGGAAAGTCATTGAGACTGTTTACCACAGGGGGGTGTTTTGTTATTTCCAGATTTGGAAGTGGAGGCCCCCCATTGCTTAGTTCTGAGAGTCTATAGAATATACAAATGAAGAACACCAATTGCTGTACGTTTGAAATTTTAATTCTGGTACCTCCTGGAATACAGTTTACATAGCAAACACCACCCATTTTTAAAGAACATTTTGATTGAATTATTGATGCACCATCCCCTAATTATCCAATTAGGCTCACTTATTACTGTTTCACAACACCTATCCAGCATCTTTCCCTCTATTACATGGATATATACACATAAATAGTTTATTACAAAAAATATATGTAACATTTAATACATAAATACTATAATATAAACAGTATTTGTGCTTTTTTCTTTCTTCCTTATTTAAGCTTTGGTAAGACCAACCAAGGTCCTAATATATACATAAATATAAATACTGTTATAAAATGGATATTAATTTTCATATAACCCTTGCGAACAATTCATTCAAATTTTATTAACAGACAATTCCTCAAATCAATTATTTACTATTTTCGAGAAATATGTGGAAAATACACTAAACTTCCATGTTCATTCCATTGGGAAACAATGTTTTCAAATTGAGAATGAACCTAGATTCCATCAATAATAATTTTTCCCGGAAAATAGCTTCATTACCAAATACATTGGGTCTGCCCAATACACTGAATACAAAACCATCTGGAACCCCCCCATGGTTATCACAAAATGTCTTCCTACCGGACTCTCCAATCTCCTGTGCCTTATATCCCCTAGATGTTCTAGGATCCTTAGTTTGACCCTCCTAGTGGTTTGTCCTATGTACCAATTTTGTTTCTCACATCCACATCCTATGATATACACTACCCCTGTTGAATTGCAGTCATAATATTCTGTGGCATTATATCTGACCTCATTAATTTTGAGACCATCCAAGTTCTTAACCCAATTACACACCTTACATTTTCCACACCTGAATGTTCCCTTTCTGTTACCTTTACTACATCTACTGTTTTTTCTGAAATGTAATATTTCCCTGAGATTGAAATATCTCTTAAACGAAAAGGTAACCCTTGACGGAAAAAGTTTTCCTATTCTATCATCCTCACAGATAATAGGCCAAAATCTACCCACTAATTCCTTCAGTGTGTTGGAGAAATGGGAATATCTGGTCACAAAAAATATTTTGTCACCAGACCCATTCTTACCACCATCATTGTCAACATCAATCCTAGTATTCCCAGAATACCCATAAATCCAGGATCTGCCCCTGTTGCCAGACCATTTTACAAGACCTAACTCACTTTCTACCCTCTTTCTGGCTTTCCTGACACTCATTTCGGAATATCCCTCCTACCAACTTTCCTTCAACCTTGTTGAATTCTCTTGGAATCAAACTTTTCTCAGAAGTATGCCTGCCTATTCTTTTAAACTCGCTCAATGGTAAAGAACTTATCAAAGAGTCACTGTGCATACTAGAGGCGTGAAGAAAATTTTCCGCTGCAGTCTTTTTGTGATAAGGTTTGTAATGTATTTTGTTATCAGGGCACACATAGATTTCCACATCCAAATAATGGATACTTCTACCCCCTATAATGCGAGTAAAATCCAATCCCCAGTGGTTTTGCTTCATCTCCGAAACAAAATTGCCAAATTCCTCTGGTGAACCCCTGCACAAAAATAAGAAGTCATCAATAAATCTCACATATTTGACTACCTTGCTTCTGTAAAATTGAGAGGGATAAATATAACAATTCTCAAAATGGGCCATGAACAAAATGGCATATGAGGAAATGCTGCCCCCATTGCTGTGCCCTCCTTTGCAGAAAATGCCTTCCTAACTCGAAGCAATTATGCGTAAGGCAGAAGTCCAATAAACTAATGATAAAAAATGTTCTTGGTCCATCCCCCAACATTTTCTCCACTGCTTTTAGACCATGGAACCTATTGATGCTAGTGTATAAAGACTTGACGTCCACACTTGCCCAGTAGAAATCTTTGCCCCATACAATGTTGCTGACCTTAAAACACACCTCATCACTGTTTTTAACATATGACTGTACCCTTTCCAAATGGCCTTTTAATAAGGAATCCAGGAATATTCCTACATTCTGTAAATAACCTCCCTTTCCTGAAACTATGGGGCGTCCTGGTGGATTCCTGATGTTTTTATGTATTTTGGGAATAGTGAAAAATTTTGCTACTCTAGGATTTTTTACATACAACTTCCTAACATCCCCTGAAGACAAAAAGCCAAGCCTTTCTCCCCTTTCCAATAATTCCAATAATAGTATGTTATATTCTTTCATTGGATTAAAAGGTAATTCTAAATAGGTGTTGGAGTCCTTTAATAGATCCAGTGCCATGGAATTGTATTTGTCCCTGGAAAGAACTACCCAGTTCCCTCCCTTGTCTGCTTGAGTGAATACATACTGATTGTTCATATCCTTTAAATCACACAAAGCTTTCCATTTGTCTTTCTTTAAATTATATTTTTTCTTTTCTCCACAAAACTTTTTATATTCTTCTTCTAAAGTTTTTAATAATGTTTTCTCAAAAACATTACTAACCAAATTCTTTCTAGGTGGCATAAATTCACTTTTGCAAGGTACATTGGGTACTGCTAGCCTTCCATAACCAGTGCTAAAGGCAAACCCCCCCCCCCCCAACTTCACACACTTCATCTTGTTCATGGATATCCACCAAATCATTTTCATGTAATGTTAGATTCAACAAGGACTCATCAAAAAGTTCTACATTCTCTACATTTTCTAAGCCATCAGAAATTAGAACATTATTATTAAGTCCATCATTGTTTCTATCATGAAAAAAACTTTGATTCCCAAAAAATTCTTTTAAATACAATTTTCTGCAAAACTGCTTAATTTCCAAAGATAGGTCAGCTAAGGAAGGAAAACAAACAGGTACAAATTTGGTGCCTTTAAATAAAACATGTTTAACACTCTCGGAGATATGTAAATCCGAGATATTTACAATATTGTAATTCTCACCTTCACAAATGTCCACATTATCACCAAAAACTGCTGCAATGTCCTGTATGGGAACCATTTCATTGGCAATATCAGTGTTTCCTTCCAACACAGGAACCTGCATAAAATCCTGTTGTAACCTTCCCTCGGTAGCAAAAACAATCTCTGGAAAGACATTTCCCTGCTTCTTAAATCTGGATGCGCTGTCATCTCCTCCTTCCCTTGGTTTGAAAACGACGGCCTCTTCCTTTCTGCTGCACTGCTGTCTGGTCTGGGTCGCTTGTTACACCATTCGCTCCCATACAGGATTCATGCTCCGTGTTCAAACTCTCGAAAGACACACTCTTTCTGCTGCTCAATTCTTCCGCCGAAGAAGCAGAGGTTTCACCACCGGTGGATCTCGGGCCCCTAGTGACATCACGGGAAGCGCCCAGCTTCCTCTTAAAGCTGTACTGCCAAGAAAACAGCTTACCCATTTCATGATCTTTAATGTCACGGAGATACTTTCTTTTTTTGCGGGAAACCACCTCTGCCTCTATTTTAGATACTCTATTTTTAATTTCAACCATGTTCTTATTAAAAAGAGTTTAAGAGATATTTCAATCTCAGGGAAATATTAAATTTCAGAAAAAACAGTAGATGTAGTAAAGGTAACAGAAAGGGAACATTCAGGTGTGGAAAATGTAAGGTGTGTAACTGGGTTAAGAACTTGGATGGTCTCAAAATTAATGAGGTCAGATATAATGCCACAGAATATTATGACTGCAATTCAACAGGGGTAGTGTACATCATAGGATGTGGATGTGAGAAACAAAATTGGTACATAGGACAAACCACTAGGAGGGTCAAACTAAGGATCCTAGAACATCTAGGAGATATAAGGCACAGGAGATTGGAGAGTCCGGTAGGAAGACATTTTTGTGATAACCATGGGGGGGTTCCAGATGGTTTTGTATTCAGTGTTTTGGGCAGACCCAATGTATTTGGTAATGAAGCTATTTTCCGGGAAAAATTATTATTGATGGAATCTAGGTTCATTCTCAATTTGAAAACATTGTTTCCCAATGGAATGAACATGGAAGTTTAGTGTATTTTCCACATATTTCTCGAAAATAGTAAATAATTGATTTGAGGAATTGTCTGTTAATAAAATTTGAATGAATTGTTCGCAAGGGTTATATGAAAATTAATATCCATTTTATGACAGTATTTATATTTATGTATATAATAGGACCTTGGTTCGGTCTTACCAAAGCTTAAATAAGGAAGAAAGAAAAAAGCACAAATACTGTTTATATTATAGTATTTATGTATTAAATGTTATATATATTTTTTGTAATAAACTATTTATGTGTATATATCCATGTAATAGAGGGAAAGATGCTAGATAGGTGTTGTGAAATAGTAATAAGTGAGCCTAATTGTATAATTAGGGGATGGTGCATCAATAATTCAATCAAAATGTTCTTTAAAAATGGGTGGTGTTTGCTATGTAAACTGTATTCCAGGAGAAGGCCGAGGTACCAGAATTAAAATTTCAAACGTACAGCAATTGGTGTTCTTCATTTGTATATTCTATATACTTGGATTTGTGAAGGAGTAGAAGAGTTGTGTTTCTTTTAGTTCTGAGAGTCCCCTGGAACTGAAACCTGGTGCTTTTGGTGTGTATGGGTTTGGCTTGAGAGGATCTGGAAGAAGCTGGAAAGGACCAATTCTTAGTAGGCCAGTGCCTACTAAATCTTGGAGGTTGCACTTGTAAGAAATATTTTACAGTTTGTATAGATTTAACTTTATCTTTCATCTTTTATTGCCAAACAGGTGGTCCTGATTTAAAGGAACATCCAACAATTTTGCTTTAACATGATCAGGCAGAGATTGCTCCTTAAGCCAAGCATGCCTTCTAAGCACAGACCCAGTAACAGCAGCCCTGCAAGAGGCCTCTAAAGAATCAAAACCACATTGCAAAGTATGTTTTCCAACTTGTTCAGCAGAATGCAATAAATCCTGTAAATCTTTATTTTCCACACAGTCAGAAATCATCATTTTCTGCTTTAGCAGTCCAATAATATGATGTTGATATTTTAACATATGAAATTGGCAGTTTAAAGCCCTGATTGCCAAGGTTGCAGAAGTATAAACCTTTTTACCCCATCTATCCAGCACCCTGGAGTCTCTATCAGAAGGGGTAGGATTTTTAGCAGTAGAAGCCTTAATGCCCTTGGGCCCCTGAGAAAAGGTTTCTGGATCCACCACAGGATTTTTGAAAAGGAACTTGTGAGACTCAGGAACCCTGTAGTATCTGTCAGGTTTACTAGGAGCCGGAGGCAGGGAATCAGGGGCCATACTGGATTCCGAAAACACATCAACAATACAGTACAGGAGGTATAGCCAAAGGCCTATGCTGAGGTAGAAGGAAGTCCCTAAGCCTCTTTTTAGATTCAGAAAATTCCTGGCTTTCCCAGTGGAAATGCTCCCTTAAGGTATGCAAAGTTTCTCCTAAAGAAAAATCCTCAGGGGGGATCCAGAGGGAATGGAATCCTCTGCATCAGAATCTTCATAAGTAGGTATGGACAAATCCAGGTCATTAGAAGAATCAGAAGAAACAGAGATCTGGTCAGAAGATTCGTAGTCAAGCTCAGGCCTAGGCCTCTTAGAAGGGGGGGGGGGGGGTTGACTACCCCTAATTAAAGTAACATCTTCAGCCATTTTGATCATTTGTCTTTTAGGCATAGGGGCTTGAACATGTGGCCTGGACATCATTTTTTTAGACACAGATCGAGATTTAGGCCTTAGAATAGAAGGTGGATTCAGTTTAATATGCAAGTCTGTAGGCCTGAATACTCCCTCAGAAGCAGGTGCCTGCACAGCAGCTCTGGACCCATCCAAGGTAGAGACATCCGCGGGTTCCAAAGGTGAATCATCTCGTGGCATACCATAGTCCAAATGGGTCTCACTAGAGGCCTGCGAGTCAGAAGTAGCGGGTATAAGGGGCTGCGAAAGCGCCTGAGTACCAGCGACTGGCTTAGGAGAAGTGTCATTGGCAGTTTTGGACCTCGACGGCCTGTCTCTTTTTCTTTGCGTTTTTTCAGAATTCCATTAGTCGGATAGCTAACTGACGTCATTTCTGGATAATTAAACCGAGAACCAAAATATTTAGAGGCAAAAACGTACCGATGACGGATAGTGCGCTGATTAAAGCACAAAACTGACAGCAAGGTACGTCGTGGTCAGGACCAAGGCAAGAAATACAGCACAAATGAAAATCTTTATGAGGTATTTGCTTTCCACAAGTAATGCAATTATTAACTTTTACTGACATCAGTAAGGAGCAAGAAAAAGTTTCCCCAATGGGGTACTTAACTTTAAGTTGAAGACTTCGGTTCTGAAACTCAAAAATTAAAATTTCAGGAGTCGGCCGACCAGCACTTGTGAACTGCTTCTGCTTCAGGTACCGCACGGCAAGAAAGACTGATGAAATGCCGTTGGCTGCATGTTCTATACCCCTGACTACCTGACTTCATAGAAGAAGGGACAGCAACTGACGCAGGACCCAAGACTTTGTTAATCAGGCCAACTGAGGGCAACCTGCCAGATTACCCAAATGTAATAACTGCAACAGTGAAACACAAAGAACATCTGACAGTTCATGGTCCCAGGAATAATCTTGGTCTGGCTGTAACAGTTGAAGAGGGAATACGGCAGGGCAGGTATTAGTAGGTTAGGCATGAGGAGCTTTGCTTTAGGTAATATTTGCAAGGCTAGAGCAGGCATCTGTAACAGGTAATCCCTCTGAGCAGTAGTGCGAGATGCTGCGTGATGGAACAGGTGCAAACAAGCACAAACCAGTTCAAACACTGGCTATTTAAAGCAGAAAAATAGGAACCAGCCAAAGTTCAAATTATTTATTTATTTATAGTTTGTTTGCCAGGATAGTCCATTGGGCCATGCGGAGGCCGTTTTCAATGGAGTCATGGGGAGAAAAGCTCCAGAAAATTACAAATTACAGATTTAACAGAAGAGTAAGTTATTAGAAACGTAATGTGCACAAATGAAGCAAAATTAAACAAATAGAAAACACATACGAGTAGCGTGCACAAATTAGTACAATGCAATAAGAGTAATATTTGCAAACAGTCAAAGTTTTTAACAATTTAACATATTAGCACAATGCAATAACAAACAGTCTAAATTTTTTAGCAGTTAAGCTAATTCAGTTAATTTCTAGGGTACTGAATTGTACCATTCTAGGAGTTATGCTAATTCCTAGAGTTTATTAGGGGGTACAAAACAATGGGAGGCTATTGTGAATTATAGCTTATAAAGAGTAGCTATACTGTAGGGAGATTATGTGGGGTGGGAGCAATAGCATTCCCATAGTGAAGTTAGGTGTGTGTGAAGTAAGGTTTTGAATGAAGAGGCGCTGCTGATGCTGCAGATGAGAGGTGGGAGGGAATTCCAATGGCATGCTAGAGAGAAGGACATCAGATGTTTGCCTTTTGGATGGGCAGGTAATGCAGTTCAATTAGATTTTGGGAATTAGATCTCAAAAGTCTATTTGGTTGGTGCATTTTAAAGGTGGTGGCAAGACGGGGACAGAGAGAGGGGGTGAAAATAAGTGTGCATGCTTGGACAAGTTGAATATAGATGAAGGAATTGGACAGCTCAAGCCAATTCAGTTGGTGTAGGGCACTGCAGTGATGGGAAGTGGAACTATGGCTGGTTGCAAATTTTGTTATTTTATTATAGCAAGAGGAGAGTTTAGTCTTGAGGGAGGATTGCAGGTTAGTAAGAAGAGAGGCACCGTATAGGAGGGATGGGATAAGGCAAGTGTTGGCGAGGGTGAGCCTAGTGGAGGGAGAGCTGTAACCATTGTGGTGGTAAGGCATGCCTTTTTTTTTTTGATATTTACTTGTAGATGATTATCAAACTTTAGCTGGTCATCAATCAGGATTCCTAGTAGTTTAGCATTAGAGACTATTTCAAGATGACTATTATTTTGACTGGTGACTGAGAATGAGGTTTTATCTAGGGTGTTTTTTTTTGGCAGCAGTAAATATGAGTTGAGTTTTAGTAGCATTGAGTGCTAGATGGTTCTCCATCATCCATTGCTCAGCGGAGAAAGCATCTTGGGTTAATTTAACTAGGGTGGGTATAGAAGAGGCAGAGTAGATTATTGTTGAATCGTCGGCGTATTGGACAAGGTTGGCATTTGGGATGGCTTGGAAGAAATAGTTTATGAATATATTGAATAGAAGGGGGCCTAAAACTGAACCCTGGGAGACACCTGGGGGAGTATTGAGAAAAGGGGAGGTGGCTTTTTTCCATCTGACTGCTTAATGCCTGTTTGAGAGGTAAATGGTAAACCAGTTAATACAGGAGTAGGATAGATTTAGTTTGGAGAGTTTAGTGAAAAGAAAGTTATGAGAGAGAGTGTCGAATGTCTTAGAGAGGTCAAGGAGAGTGGATACAATGTGGCCAGTGTCACGGGCCTTATTAACTGTTTCTAGGAAGGAGAGGAGAGCTGTGGTAGTACTGTGGCTGGTTCTGAAACCATGTTGAGCAGGGGTTAGAAGTTGGTTGTTTATGAGGCAAGGTAGAAGTTGTAGATGGATGCATTTTTCGAGAAGTTTAGAAATGGGGGATAAGACAGCGATAGGTCAAAAGTTTGTGATATTATTATTACCTTTATGGAGTGAAATAAAGGTCTTTTTCCAGAGCTGGGGAACTTGACCTTCAGCAATAGATCGATTTATAAGAATGCAGATGGGAAGAGCTATGCCTTCTGCGGCAACTTTTAAGAAAAGAGGGCATATCATCAAGGGAATTGGAGCCGGGTTTCAATGTTAGAAGTTTTTTTTTATGGTGGCTGTAGGGATGGGGTGAAGGAGAAAGGAGGTTGGGAGCAGGAGATGCTAGGGGAGGGAAGGATAGGTGGAAATATGGGTGAGGAAGCCGAATGGAAAGTGAAGGATGATAAGTGTTAAATTGGGTGACTAAGTGCAAGTCAGAGGCATCTGGATCAGGGCAGCCGTTTTCTTTTTTGCCAGGGTTGAGAAGGAAGGAGATTCCATGCCAGAATTTTATGGGGCTTGTTGGTGTTATGGTTGGTTTGGAGTGTAGAGAAGTAGGCTTTGCGGTCTCAGATAAGTTTTTTTTTTACTTTGTTACGAAGTGCTTTAAATTTAAGGGTGGTGATAGTTTTATTTTTGTAGTAGTGCTTCCAGGCTTTATCCCGGGATTGCATGGCTAGTAAGGTATTTTTGCTTAGCCAAGGTACAGGATTGCTTCATATGCATTTTGTTTTCAGAGGGACAAAGGAGTCAAGCAAGTTGAAGAAAGTTGAGTTAAAGTAGGTAACTCAATTTTCTAAGGGAAGGCTTTTTAATGGGTTCCAGTTCATTTTTTAGTGCATCTGAGAATGTGCTAGGATTTAAGTTTTTTTAGACAGCAAGTGAAGGGGTAGGTATGAGTTAGTTGCGTGGAGGAGGGAAGATGGTGGGCAAAAGTGAGGAAGCGGTCGCCTAATGGGTCGGGCAGAGGGCCACTATCAGAGATGTGATGTGGATGAAAAACTAGAATCCAGTCCAGGGTGCTAACAGTAAGGAAGTTCTTGGAAGGCATAGTTGTTGAGTTAATAAGCTGAGTGAAGATGTACAAGTTTCCAATAAGTGAGGCTGAAGGAGATTGAATTGTTGACCAGTTAATATTATCACCACCCAGGATTACAGTTTCATTAGTGATGTTGTTAGAGAACCAGGAGAGAATATCTTCAAGGGTGGAGATATTGTCTCCAGGAGGGATATAAAGGGAGACTATGCATATAAATTTATTTGTTTATATGAAGTAGGGCTGGAATTAGTTCTGCCTTGCCAAATTTGGGAATAGGTTTGGTATAGGGGGTAACTAAGTGGGATGAGGAGTAGAGGAGAGACACTCACCCCTCCTTTTTGTGTGCTCTGTCTTTCCTAATTATGGAGTAGTTGGGTGGTGTTAGTTCAGAGTCTTTTATATGGGGTTTGTGCCAGGTTTCTGAGATGGCCACAATATCGGGTTGGTTATGGAGAAGCCAGGGATGGAGGTTAGGAAATTTGTTGCATATGCTCTGAGCATTTAGAGCTGAGAAACGGAGGGGTTTACCAGCTGTGGGAGGAAGATGGGATTGGGAGGTTGAGATGTGTCAAAACACCCTAAAACATAGCCCTGTAACAGTAACTCTAGCTAGATCAGACCAAACTGTACCTTCCCTCCCATGATGACACAGCTGGGCCTCTCTGGAGAGAAGATGAACTGTTTTACAATCTCCAAAGGTCACAAACAGTACTAGATTCAGCAACTCAGCCAAAATCCACCAGTTACTTGTCACTATATCACAGACTGTTGGAGTGTTGTATATAAATTAATACTACACCTAAGTATACTTGTTTGCATCAACACCCATCATAGAAGGATCATAATCTTCATCTTTGCCGATCAATGGTTTATACTGAAGTTTTCTTCATTATGTCACTGGCCATCTCCTCAATGACACTTACAGGATTATCCCCTTTCTTTAAGCTTTTTTCCAGACAGACCACTTCTCTTTCAAACTCAGAATCATTTGTGATTAGTCTACTAATCCTCACTGTCTGACCTCTTACTATACTATGCTTTTGGTGGGTGGGCTGCATGCTACCATAATGAAAGCGGCTATTACTGGCAACAGCTTTTCTTGCAACTGTCGTAAACTAGTCATTTAACAGATATTTCTCAAGCTTAATATCCAAGAATATTATACTGCAAGTGTTTGTAGTGAATGTAAAATGCAGGAATTTGGTTGTTTCGTTCAAATAGTCCTGAAATCTTACTAGCAAATGATTGTCACCATTCCAGATTTGAAGTACATCGATAAAGCACACATACTTTAAAAAAAAAAAAAAAAAAATCACTGCTGTAAACATGCACGTCTTCCAAGTGTGCCAACACTATTAGCAAAACTGCAGGCCACTACACATGGCCATCCTTTGTGTTTGTGGAGAAAAATTCTTGTTCAGAATGAAGTGGCTGTGTTTCAAAGCTACCTCTGAATATGAAGCGATAAACAACTTCTCTATCACTAAATGTTCAGTTTTCAAATAAATATTCTTTAAACCAAACAAGACCAATGTCAATGGGAATGACTTGTGTATAGACTGTGAATATTAGATGTTACTAAGTAATCTTGACTTGTTACTGTAATGTTCTTAAGCTTGCTAAATATAATCTAAAACTAATATGAAAGACTTTATGATTTTACAAAAGGTTTCAACTTCTATTCAACAAATACACCAAAGGCTCTTTTAGAACCTGTAGCCAACACCATTAGTCTCAGGGGTGGATTGTTGCTGTTCTTATGCGGTTTGGGTATGCCAAATATCACTCCTATTCTGGGAAAGGTTACAGTTAAAAAGTCTGTCAGCTTTTTATCTGCATACCCCTCTTGTAAATTCCAGTGTAACAATTTATATTTTTTCTTCAGAAAGATAACAGTAGTAGTCAGTCTGAAGTCTAAATGTGAACAGATGAAAGTGCTCACTCTGTGAGAGAAAGTGTTTGCTTAAAGGAATGAGACAGTAGATTCCAGATTTTTTTTTTCTTGCTTTTACTTAACACATGGTTATGTTCTTGGAGCTTTTCTCTCAGGGTCCCTGTTGAAAAGGGTTTCTCTGGATAACAAATGCAAATAAATAAATGTTAAGGAAAACCCCAGCTTTAGAAGCAGTCCATATTGTAAAGTAAGGCCTTTCCAGTTAAGGTTTTGCAAAATGCAATTCATGGAGTCAGAACGTTGCATAAACTCCTAGTGTAGTAGCCAACTCAAAGGGCAAAAAAGTAAACTGATTAATGAAAGCACCCCCCCCCCATATTAGAAAGCACCTATGGCCCCTGTTTATGGACATAGGAATACAGGCATCTGAGCTCAAAGTGTGAAGAAAACTTGCAACGTCAGTAACTTGAAATCTGGAGCCTTGACATGGGTGTAACTTTGACAGGTTTAGCCTTCTTTCTGGAAGGCAGCAATGATCTTGGGTATAACCTGCTATGCTTTTCCTAGTCTGGCCCACGTTCTTGACTTCTTGTAACAATTCTTGTGGGATGGGTGGGATTATCTGCACTTGACCCCCTCATGTAGGTGGGATGTTTGATGGTTTTGGCTTTCTCGGGAATAGTAGCTTGCACTCTTGATACTTACAGCATGTTTTTTGTTATTTTTTTGTTTTAGTTTACTCTTCCTGATATCTTTGGGGGGTGCAGGGTGAGGATTTTTGGGGAGTGAGTGTTTCAATTCATACAGTCATGGCTGCTCATACAGGGAGGGCCCTGTGGTCCCAAGACTTTCATTTCTCGTCTCCCTGTCATTTTTCTGCATACTAGTCCTCCTTACTCTTGGCTTGCTTACCTTTTTGTCTTCTCCAACAGAAAGTTCCAGACATAGATGGATAGATCACACCTAGGCATGGGGTAGCGAAACAGCTGTTTCAATGGCTATAGTCTTCCCCCTTTTCACCATTTTTTAAATACTTTCACGGTTATTCTCAAAAAGCAAATCCTTACCCAGGTGGTAAATTAAGAAGTTGCACTTTTACATCTCATGGCATATCTCCTGATCACTGACCCTGTAGCTGCCACCCTGGATGCTGCATCTACAGCATCACCACCACCACCACACTTGGCTATATTAATCATCTGCCTGAATGGGTGATGTCCAACAGTTCTGCCCTCAAATCTCCACCAGACACCTTCTCAATTTTCTCCATCTGGTTTAACAGAGAAATCTGAAACTTGGTCATGCATGTCTGATAATTAACTTCTGTGCAGACCAGCATGGCAGTTTTGAATACTTTCTTCTTAAATCAGTTCAACATACTACTTTCCTTACTAGGGGTAAAGGCAGCAGGCACCATTTTCAGTCTCTTCTTTGGAAACAAAGACTTCATGTCGGATCTGTCAAGTTTTATTTATTTTTTTAACTAGTGGAATTTGTGGGACTCCTGGATCTAAGAGAAAGTACAGCGGCCCACCGACGCCAAAGGGTAGCTTTCTTGTCCCCACACAGAGACATCCAACAACCAAGGTCAAACCCTAACACACATACAACCAAGAAATACCAAAAATATACACAATATTACAATACAATATAGGCATCCACAATCTAACTACACCTAAAACACAACACACATAAACAATACTTAGGAGAGGTGGATCTTGAACAATGTCATTACAGAGATCTACAGAAACTACTTATACAAACTCATCTCACATTCACTATGTTCACATTGGAGCAGAATCACCAGCAGAGTAAATCTTCTAGGCACAACTATAAAAGAAGCTAGAGCTGCAAAAACTAAAAAGCAATAACAGTGGCTACACCAGCCCTAGATTTAGAGTAAAGTGGAAGCAAAAAATGCTTAGAAGAATAGACAACTATGTAAGGCACACGAGCATATTATTAGTTGCCACCCCCCCTGCTGCAGCCCTTACCCTTGGCAAGTACCCTATAAACCAGTAGCCTAGTGGCAGCTGGAACCTAAAGAGCTTGATGGGAATAACAGAATAGTGGGCACAACCCAATCCATAGAAATAGTTTGTAGAAACATAGAATAAAGTGGAGTTAAACAAAAGAGCAAATAGAATTGCCAACTGCCTGAACCTTTAACAGAAGCAGAATAACAACTCAAACTGCCTAGATATAAAATGTTTGTAAAACTGCCTCCCGCCTTTTCTGCTCAAGCAAAATCGCAAAGGTAGAAAAATATTTCCTTTAAAAAATTTAAATACACTGGCAGTTTGTTTAGAACTGCAGGTTAATGAAAAGCGCAAAGAATGCTATCCCTGTGGAAGGTAAAGATACGCAAGCTGCCATAAGGGCCTAAAATTCAAACCCCTCTTGCACCAATAATAATCAGAAACCTGATCTTCCATGATAGATATGTGCAAAAAGCAGAAAGTGCAGGCTCAAAAACAATATTTCAACTCAGCAGAAGCTGCAGGCTAGTTTGTAGAGCAGTAGGGCTCTCCACATAGAAAAATATTCCAACAAGCTCTTGAGAATTGCTTAAGGTGAGGTCAAATTTTCAATGGTAGGTCATGCTTTGCTTAAGCATGAAATTGCTAAATGGTGAATCTCAATAAAGAAGAGAAGAAAGCAAGCAACCATCTTAAATATTGAGAAGATATTGAAGGCTTACATAACAAACTTTGTTGATATTGAAGAGCCACAACTCAAATTAGGCAAGAAAAACCATTTATCTTTTGCTGCATTTCAAAAATAAAAATCTCTTCCATTTATAACATTAAAACTTGCTGTATACTTTTGGAGCAAAGGCAAGTAAAAAACAGAAAATACCAGGGACATGACTCTGAAGAGAGTGAAGTTTGAACTCCATTATGACTGTTCAGGTGAAGAGAGTGAAGTTGAAGGTAAAGTAAATGGAGGCTGATTGCAGGCAGGTCTCAATGCAGAAGGAAAAGGCATGCTGAGGCTATGGAATCTAGACAGTTAAAATCATCTCGTAGTTGTTCTACCCCATTTCAAGTACCTTTGCTGCTAGAGGCAGAGCCTCCTCCTTGTCCACACATGGAGATTGCTCCAACTGAAGAGGAGAGCATCCAAAGGAATACACATGAAGATTGCTCCTTTTTGTGCAAAACTGGAGCAGCTGGTTTCAAGCTGAAGCATGCAAAAGATCTAAACTGGGAGTTCCCAGTAGAAGTTTAGGAGATTTCACAACATTAAAATCTGAGCAGTCAATTTCCACTTTCATTGGGGATCTATAATTTTCCTGAGGATCACATGGGCTGGAGTAATGTACTCCAGCGAAACCTTGCCTGTGGAGTTCTGCTGTCCCGCTGCTCCCCTGAGCCTAAATCATTGTTTGTGCCCAGGAGAAAACTGAATGTCCTCCCCTTGCTTGTTGATGTACCACAGAATGTTCCCTTCTTTGTTGATTAGAATGCTTTATGACCCTGGAAGAAGTAAATCACAAGAACTTGTTGAATGCAAGTTGGACCTTGGAAGAAGCTATTAAGACAAATATGTAGATGTACAGACCTTGAGGTTGATGGCGTAGATGGTAGTCTGATGTCCATTTAGGTCTTGTATCCACTTTCCATTTAGATGAGCTCCGTGTCTTGTGTCCTGCCTCTGGCTGGTTGATCTCCCTCCTTGCCTGGGTTCGCTTCCTGAGCCCACCACAAAGCCTCACCTACCCTGAGCACACCACAAAAATTCCTTGACAGTCTGAGCATCATAGCATCTGAATTCCAGTACATTTGTTTTGTTGCATTGCTGACATACCATTGTAGCATCCAAGCATTGTCAAGCATTTGAATTTGGCATTGGAACCCCAAGTGTTGAAGGACTGCCCATGAACCCCAAGCCTGGACTGACTGGACAAGCAGATGGAAGATGAGAAGATTCTTTGAAAGTAAAGAGAAAAGAGATTTTGTTTGTCCGGGGTCAAAAAGTCATCTGGGATGCTGTATCATGTGTTCACCCCAGAAAGCACATGTCCTGAGAGGGTAAGTTAGACTGGACTTTATTTCGTTAGCACTGCACCCCACGCATCTTAGCACCAATGAATAACATAGATCCTTGATGAGTTCGTCTGATCCTCTTTTGGTGAGCCAGAATCAGGCACCCAAATAAGGATAGATCTAGCTTGAAGAGAGCCCTGAAGAAGCTACACTGGGTTTCGCTGAGGAACGTGAACGCAGAGTAGATAAGCCAAAGGGCAATGCAAAATGGCAATGCAGAGAACTGATAATGAGAAGTCCGTAGAAAAAAGAGATAAACCTGCCTGAGTAGCTGAAGGAACATGAAGTGGTGTCCTTTGAGAGTCACCATCCAGTGATCACTTTGCCCAGCAAGCAGGTAAAAGCTGTTGTAACTCGCAAATTTTGAACTTGGGAATGTCCAGAGATAAGTGTTGAGGATAGATAAAACCAATTGAATTCTCCGGTTCCCCTCTTTGGTACTAGGAACAGGCAAGCGAAAAATCCTAGGCCCACCTATCAAACTTCATAATGGCAAGAGGCTGGCTGTCTGGCTTCCCCTCATTTTGAAAAGGAGGTTTGATCTGAATTTGACTGCAAGACCTGAAAGAACCCTTGACCTAAGGAAATCCATTCCTGGAGAATAGCATGGGAGTAGGAGTGGGCAGGACCCAACCACTGCCTCACATCCAGACAACTGAAAGGAGATGGGGGGTAAGCCCTTTCTGAACTTTCAAATCCTTAGTAGTTGGGCTGTGGCCGTGCAGGACAGGGACAAAGGACATGATTTTTGGACCTTGCTACAAATCTTGAAAACGTCAATGCTTAAAATAGTGGGTACACCAACTGCCCCTTTTGAGGCAACAAAATGCACTTCAGTCACAGGCACTTGAAGCAGGGTGCTTCGTCTTGACTTCCATGTAAAGATTCATAGCTCAGTGGGATGTCTTGATCTGCAGGAATGGTGGCCTGCAAAATGGGCTTAACCACAGACCATGGATCCTCGAGATGCCAGGGATTGTGAAAGTGCCTGTACTGTATTATGTTTTTGTGTGTTTGCTAATGAAGTTATGACCAGGAAGATTACAAAAGCTGCCTACTGCAAATGAGAAGGTACACAATATTTTTAAGAATGTAAGGCAAATCCTGCTTTGGCTCTGGACACCAATTTTAGTCTGAAGTGCTCTTAGAATGTGTGGAATGACGACCAAGTGGCTATGACAGGCACCCCTCTTTTCACACAACACAGTTTGGTTCTGTCTTTATAAAATCTCAATTGATTGTATATCCAAAAGATGAAAAAAAATTTTCCCCCTCTGTTTTGAGGTTCTGGGGAAAACAGGTAGCTGGAGGGCAGGTTCACAGAAATTTTCTTCACTAACTTGGCAAGAAAATGGAATTTGGTCACAACGTTGTTCCACATTTGTGGAAGCACAAAAGATCCTTGCGCATCAGGGATGAGTATTCCCGTATTCTTCTGGCTGTAGCAATGACTACTAGCTAGTCTTTCAGGTTAGGAATTTTAAATGCACAGCTGCTGCTAAATGCAAGATCTATTTCTCTAGTAAAGTCCCAAGCTGGGAGCCTCTCCTCCTTGTTAGTCTGAGATGGTAGATGTTCCCCTGAAACTGCTTGACTAAAGGGGTCCCAAGTGCAGGCAGGCATAAACAGTTGGCTAATGCAACCCGAGTGATACATACCCTAGGCCCTAAAGAAAAACGCTCAGAACAGATAATTTAGCACCAAGAACACCTATGACAGGTCTGGATCCTGGTTTTAGCACCACAGAGAACATGTTTTTCATGCAGGTAGGATTTTCTAGAACTGATCACAAAGTCTCCTAGCCTCATTTATGATTCTAAGTGTACCTTTATAGAAAGGAGATATACAAAGGTTAGCAAGGCAACATCTCTGAAGTACTTAGCCCGAGTGTGTCCAGGTTTTTGTACACCAAATCCACTCCTAAGCTGTGTCAGGAGGTTCACATGCTGTGGTGACACCAATGGTTTTCTTCTTGCCATTTCCAGGAGAAGAGAGAACCAGTGGTGCCTTGACCAATAGGCAGCTGTCTCACTTTTGGTCCTCTCCTCCCTTATCTGCATTACCTTGGTGAGCAAAAGCACAGAAGAGAAGGCATACATAAAGAAACAGGCCTCTTCCAATTCAGGGAGAAACATTTACTGCCCAAACCGGTTTGCATGGTACCCTGGAGTACAGCATCATTATGTTCCTTTTGTTTTTTACCATGACTGGTGTTATGCCTGTGGCCACACTGAGGATCCCTGGCTTCCTTAAGGATTTGAAGGCTTTGAGGTCATAATGACAGCCATAATTTCATGTGCCTTTTTCTTTCAGTGGGACTCCAGAAGCCTTGTGTTCCGAGAGCCTGAGTATGGCACTCATGGCTATATTTGCTTAGCTCTTTCTCCCACCATTCATAGGATCATAGCAGATTAATAGGCTAATTGCCTTGGGGCCCTTACAACCCTAGACAAGAGTTTATCCCCAAAAAAGAAACCTCAATCAACACCTGTTGCCCTTGTCAATGTGAGGCCTCTCAGAGCAAACTTTTTATTACACAAGGCAGAACCAGGATGGCTCTACAATGACTAATTGTGCTGCTCCCAAGTCCCTCAGGAACCACTGTAGGTTTCACATACATACACTCTAGCCAGTGGTACCATTATGACGGTGGAGACCATGGACCACTGAATCCTCACGTGTTACCCGGCTGTAACCTTTGTATTTAGGGTCACATCCTGGGAGAGGGCAAAGGAGTCCCTTCTCCAGGATAGAAGGGCTCTTACTATGCTGTTGCATCCCAACAGACCACCCACGAAGACAACAGACCTGACTGGGGTTAGGTTTGACTTGGGAGTATTCAAGGAGAGTCCTAGTACAGGGTTCATTGTACAACAAAGTTCAAGGATCTCTATACTTTATTGCATTATCCAGGCTCAGTCCAAGGATCTGGGTATGGGTTAAATGTGAATGCTGCTGTTTCTGTAACTAGCAATTATTGAAGCCAGGCATTTTGTAAACACGCTGGGTACAGAAAACAAACTAAAGGACAAGAAAAGTTTACCTCCTCCCACTATAAACATTAAAAAGCAGCAGCAGTTCCTGTGAACAGGAATAAGATGAATATCTTTGACAGTGTTCCTTACAAGAGGGATATCCTGCCAAGGGTAGCCATAAAACCAACCAGCATACCAAAGCCTGGGGCCTTCCACACACTGTATGTCAGACATATGGCTTTCACTTGCCCCAGAGAAAATACAGTTACATACACTTACCATAAATGTAGATGTTCGAGTGTATTCAATGTTGCAGTCATCACATTTGGGTTACCCCTGCCAGGGTAGCCCTCGGCCGGCCCCAATACCAGAGGCTTAGTATTTCTGCGTCGGTTGCTGTCGCTTTAGGACCGCTGTCAGGTCAGTAGTATAAAGTAAGGCAGCCAATGCCATTACATCAGTTTTTTTTGCCCTAACCTGTCAGGAGCCCCCAAGAAGGAGCCAGGTTCTGGTGGAAGAACCACCCCAGTAGAAAGTAAATACCAATATGTCCCTTGTAAGGAAAGAGAAAAAGGGGGATGGAGGGAGGGAAACCAGGACTGCAACAGTGAACACACTTGAACATCTACATTTATGCTAAGTGTACACAACTGTACTATGCTCATGTTTCACTGTTGCAATCACATTTGGGTTGATTCCCAAAGCTGAAGTAATGGGTGGAGGCAGTCAAGGAAACTAGGGGCTGGCTAGGATGCCCTGCAAGACTGCAGAGGCAAACCCTGCCCTAAATTTGGAGGAGAGAGGCAGGTGGTAATGTTTGGTAAAAATGTAAACAGATGTCCAGGTGGCAGCCTCCAGGATGTCCCTGGTGGGGACTCTTCAGAGGAAAGCTGCACAGGTGGAGGCTGCTTTGGTGGAGTGAGTCCTGACCCCTTTGGGGGAGGCTTTTCATGTTGTCTGTAGCAGAAATGGATGCAGTGTGCTATCTATTTGGAAATGGTTTGTTTGGAGACAGCTTTGCCTTCTGCCCCTGTTGCATAGCTAACCAGCAATTGTTCAGACTTTTTGAAGGATTTAGTCCTGTCTGGATAGAATCTGAGCTGTCTGTGCACATCTAGAGAGTGCAGGATCCTTTCCCCCTTGATCTGGGGATTAGGAAAAAATGTGGGCAAATGAATGGATTGGTTGAGAGCCACACTGTACATCACTTTGGGCATGAAGGATGGGTTAGTTCTGTGGGATACCCTGTCAGCATGGAAGATGAAGGGTTCCACAGCCATGATCACTTGCAGCTCGGAGACTCTTCTGGCTGAACCGATTGCCAGAAGGAAAGCTGTATTCAAGACGAGAAATTTTAGCTCTGCAAAAGAAGCTGGTTCGAAAGGGGGCAGGGTGAGCTTTTCCAACACAAAGTTAAGGTCCCAAGCTGGGGTTGGTGCTCTTCTGGGTGGCCTCAAGTTGCTAGCCCCTCTTGGGAACTGTTTGATTAAAGGGTGTGAGAAAAGGGGCTGCTCAGTGGGGAAATGAGCAGAGATAGCAGAGGCATGGATGTTTATAGGTGAGAAAGAGAGGCCACTGTGTAGTAGGTCAGCTAAGTAATCCAGGATGAGAAGGAGGGAGGGCTGTGCCATATTGGCTCCCTTAGCCTGGATCCAAGTGCAGAACCTTTTCCATTTGTCAGCGTAAGACTTTCTAGTGCTAGGGCGTCTGGCCTCATGTACAACATCTAAAACCTGTTTACTGAGGTTGGCAGACTGATCCAGGGTTAGAGAATAAGCCAAGCTGCCAAATTGAACGTCTGCAATTGGGGATGCATGAATTCCCCTTCCTTCTGGGTCAGGAGGTTTGGAATCTGAGGACGATGCCATGGTCGCAGTGGGGACAGGCTGCGGAGCAAGGGGTACCAGTGCTGGTGAGGCCGTCTGGAGCTATAAGAACTGTCCTTGGTTTTTCCTCCTTTATTTTGAGCAGTACCCTGGGGATGAGAGGTAGTGGAGGAAAGGCATAGACTGACTGACTGACCCAGGGGAAGGAGAGGGCATCCACTTTCCAAGCCATGCAGTGATGCTCCCTGGTCCAGAATTTGCTGAGCTGATGGCTGCTGTGGGAGGCAAAGAGGTCGACCTTCGGGATGCCCCATTTCCGAGTTATTAGGGTGAAGATTCTTCTGTTGAGCTTCCACTCATGTGGGTCCAGAAGACTTCTGCTTAATTGGTCTGCCAGGGAGTTGAGAGAACCTGGTAGGAATTGTGCTAACAGGTGCAGTAGCATGGCAGAGGCTGTGTGCCAAAGGGTCATGGCCAGCCTGCATAGAGGGTAGGAGTGAGTCCCTCCATGCTTGTCGATGTACCACATCACAATTGTGTTGTCTGTTTTGATCAGGAGAGCCCCTGGGGAGGGAAGGGGCTTGAAAGCTATCAAGACATACTGGACAGCCATCATCTCTTTTTGGTTGATGTGCAGAGGGATTTGCTGTGGGCTCCATTGGCCCTGTATGCACCTGCCATCCAGGTGTGCACCCCAAGCATAGTCTGATGCATCTGTGGTGATGTTCTAGGGGGCAGGGGGTGGTGAGAAAGGCAGTCCCTTGTTGTGGGAGCATGCTGTTGACCACCAAAGAAAATCTTTTCTGAGGCAAGGAATTATACATACAAGTCTCCAGGTCTCAACAGTGTTGACACCAAAGGCTTTTTAGGTACCACTGAAGTTTCCTCATATGCAGTCTGGCATATGGAATGAGTAGAATGCAAGTCCCCATGAACCCCAGAGCTTGCATGATCTTCCTAACAGATAACTGGGGTCTGGTGGCTAGTTGAGAGAAGTAGGCTGTCAGGAAAATTTGTTTTTCTGGTGTAAGGAATGCCATCTGGGATGCTGTGTGCAGGCTTGCGCCCAGAAAGATAACCCTTTAGGTGGGCATCTGTTTGGATTTCTTTTTATTGACTGTGTAGCCTAGGGAGGTTAGTAGGGTCTTTACAAAGGCCAGGTGCTTGAGCAGCTTTTCCTGGCTGGCAGCCTGAATAAGACAGTCATCTAAGTATGGGTAAAATCTGGATATTCCTCTGTCTGAAAAACGCAATGGCCGGAGCCAGACATTTTGTGAAAAAGTACAGTTGTGTACACTTACCATAAATGTAGATGTTAATGTATTCACTGTTGCAGTCATTACATTTGGGGTAATCCTGCTGGCAGGTTGCCCTCAGTCGGCCTGAATTCCAAAGTCTCGGGTCCTGCGTCGGTTGCTGTCGCCCCTTCCCTTGACGTCAGGGGTATATAAAAGACGCAGACTACGCCATTTTCTTCAGTTTTTCTTGCCCCAGATGTCAGCTGCCCCCAAAAGGGTAGGCTAGATATATATATAAAACATACATGCACCAAAATAAACTTTACCTTCATCTACAAGCAAATACACCACATAGGTTGCATAGATCAGAGAAGTAAAGACAAGTTCCAGCAGACGTAAGGGGGATGGTGGGTGGGTAACCTGGACTGCAACAGTGAATACACTCGAACATCTACATTTATGGTAAGTGTACACAACTGTACTATGTTCTTCGTGTTTCACTGTTGCAGTCATTACATTTGGGTAGAGTCCCAAAGCTATGGTTGGGGGGGCTGGAGCTAAACAACATTAGGAGCGGCTATGAGGCCCTGCAGAAAGTACAGTTTTGTACCTACCATAAATGTAGATGTTCGAAGATCCACATTGCTGCAGTCCTTACATATGGGTAGTCCGCTGTCCTCGGTCGGCCCGAATACCAAAGTATTAGGCTGACGTCGGTCAAGGCGCTTAAAACTGACATCAGGACGAGTGACCGACGTCATATCCTCAGTCTTTTCTTGCCCCAGATGTCAGAAGGCCCTAACAAGAAAGGCCAAAGCCAAAAAACAGCAAAAAAATAACCAACCACCCCTGCACTAACCATATTCACAATATGTACAACCCAAACCACACCAACACCTCTAACTACAGAGGGGAAGGAGGGAGGGTAAATTGGACTGCAGCAATGTGGATCTTCGAACATCTACATTTATGGTAGGTACAAAACTGTACTATGTTCTTCATCTCACATTGCTGCAGTCCTTACATATGGGTAGAATCCCAAAGCAGAGGTAAGGGAGGATGGTAAAACTATAAAGCATTAGGGGCTGCCAGAATGCCCTGTAAAATTGCAGTGGCAAATCCAGCCCTACATTTAGAGTAAAGTGGAAGGTGGTAATGCTTAGAGAAAGTATGCATTGAACTCCAAGTAGCTGCTTCCAAAATATCTTTAGTAGCCACCCCCCTTAAAAAAGCAGTAGAAGTGGCAGTAGCCCTAGTGGAATGAGGCCTAAGCCCAACTGGAATCTCCTTACCATGATGGGAATAACAGAAAGCAATACAAAAACCAATCCACTTAGAAATAGTTTGTTTTGAAACAGGTTTGCCCTGAGAACCCAAAGCAAAAGAAACAAACAACTGCTGAGACTGCCTGAACCTTTTAGTTCTGCTCAAATAATATCGCAACTGTCTGTGTATATCCAAAGTGTGCAAAATCCTCTCCCCTTTATTTTGGGGGTTTGCATAAAAAGTAGGCAAATGAATAGTTTGGTTTAAAACCACACTAGAAACCACTTTAGGCATAAAAGAAGGGTTAGTAGGCAAAGACACCCTATCCTTGTGGAAAATTAAGAAAGGCTCAACCGCCATAAGGGCCTGTAATTCAGAAACCCTTCAGAGGTAATGGCCAACAAAAAAGCAGTCTTCCATGATAAATATTTCAACTCTGCAGATGCTGCAGGCTCAAAAGGTTGTAGAGTGAGTTTCTCCAACACAAAATTGAGATCCCAAGCAGGAGTAGGAGCTCGGGGTCTTATATTCTTTGCCCCTCTAAGGAATTGCTTAAACAAAGGATGAGAAAATAATGGTGGGTCACAGTCATAGTGAGCAGAAATTGCTGCAGCATGAACCTTTATAGAGGAGAAGGATAAACCTTTGTCCAATAACTCAGTAAGGTATTGAAGAGCAACACTTAAATTAGGTTTAGAAACATCAAAGTCCTTTGCTGTACTCCAAAATAAAAATCTCCTCCATTTATCTGCGTAAACTTTCCTTGTACTAGGCCTTCTGGCCTCCAGAATAACATTCAAAACTTGTTGTGGAAGCTGAGACCCTCCAGGGTTTAAAACAGAATATGCCAGGCTGTTAGATGTAGAGAGTGAAGTTTGACATTGAGTAAATGGCTGTTCTCCTGAGACAGCAGGTGAGGAATCGAAGGCAAAGGCCATGGAGGCTCCCGTACCAGACTTCTCAGTAATGGGTACCAGTGCTGTCGAGGCCAATCCGGAGCTATTAAAATCATGTTTGGCTTGTCCTGTCTGACCTTCAGGAGTACCTTTGGGAGGAGAGGCAGAGGTGGAAAGGCATACACGTGAAGATTGCTCCAATTGAATGAGAGAGCATCCACTTTCCAAGCTGTGGGATGAAACCTTTTTGTGCAAAACTTTGGCAACTGGTAATTTAGTGGAGAAGCGAACAGATCTATGTCTGGAGTTACCCATAACACTGTCAATTTCTGAAATACATGAGGATCCAATTTCCACTCGTGGGGATCCATAATTTGTCTGCTCAACACAACTGCTAAGGAGTTCTGTGCTCCTGGCAGAAACCTTGCCTGAAGATTTAGCTGTAAACTGAGAGCAGTCTCCCACAAAATCATTGCTTGTCTGCATAGGGGATAAGAATGCGTCCCCCCTTGCTTGTTGATGTACCACATGACAGTTGTGTTGTCTGTTTGAATCAACACCTGCCCTGGAAGAAGTAGATCCTTGAAAGCTATCAATGCAAATTGGACTGCTAACATCTCCTTCAAGTTGATATGTAAATGTTGAAGTCTGGCAGGCCACGTGTCTTGTACCCATTTTCCATTTAGATGAGCTCCCCAAGCTTTGTCTGAGGCATCTGTCGTTAGAATCTGACTCGCCTCTGGTCGGGTCACAGAGAGTCCCTTGTTTAGGTGACATTCCTGAGCCCACCACAAAAATTCCTTTTGAATGCAAGGTATTATTTGAATGACAGTGTCCATATCTTGGCAGTGCTGTGTCCATACATTTTTGAGATACCATTGTAGCTTCCTCATATGCAGTTTGGCATTGGGAAGTACCAGAATACAAGATGCCATGAACCCCAAGGCTTGAAGGACTGTCCTTGCAGTCAGCCTGGACTGACGAGATAATTGGTGGAAGTAAAGAGAAAGATTCTTTTGTTTGTCCGGGGTCAAAAAGGCCATCTGGGATGCTGTATTCAGTCTCACACCCAGAAAGCACATGTCCTGAGAGGGTACTAGACTGGACTTTATTTCGTTCACAGAATACCCCAGGCATCTTAACACTGCCATCACATACTGTAAATGATGAAGAAGTTCGTCCTTTCCTTGGGCCAGAATCAGGCAATCGTCCAAATAAGGATAGATTTGTATTCCTCTTAGCCTGAAGAAAGCTACCACTGGAGCCAGAACCTTCGTGAACACTCTGGGCGCAGTAGATAAGCCAAAGGGCAATGCAGGGAACTGATAATGAGAAGTCCCAGCCGAAAACGCAGATACTTCCTGCAACTGAGCCTGATAGGAACATGAAGGTAAGCCTCCTTGAGATCCAGAGTCACCATCCAGTGATCTTTGCCCAGCAGAGGTAAAAGCTGTTGTAACGTCAACATTTTGAACTTGGGAATGTCCAGTATGTGTTGAGGATAGATAAATCCAAAATTGGTCTCCATGTGTTCCCTTTCTTTGGTACTAGAAACAGGCGAGAATAAAATCCTAGGCCCACTTCTGGCAGAGGGACCGGTTGTATGGCCCCTATTTGAAGTAGTAGAGAAATTTGTTTGTGAGCCTCTAGTCTTTCCTGAGGAGGAACGTCTGGCATGCCTTTGAAAGGAGGCAAGGTATGGAAATAAAACTTGTAACCTTGGTGTATGATATCCAATACCCATTTGTCTTGGGTAATCAAAATCCAATTTTCCTTGAAGAGTGCCAACCTTCCTCCCAAAGGTGCTGCCAGGCAAGAAGGATCTGGCAGCTGAAAAGGTAGGTCATTGGGCCTGTTTACGAAAGGACTGGCCCCTGCCCTCACCTGAAGGTTGTGCAGGTGAACTTCCTGTTCTAGGTCTGAAAGAACTCTGAGCTCTGCCCCTACCACGTCTAGATCTACCCCTAGACTGAGAATCATAAGAAGGATACGTCCACCCCTTAGCAGGCCAATTCCTACTAAACGTCGGAGGCTGAACTTGCAAAAAATCTTTAACAACCTGCATAGACTTAGCCTTGTCTTCCATTTTCTTCAAGACTGACTCCACAGGTGAACCAAACAACACATCAGACTGCAAAGGAGCATCCAAAATCCTTGTCTTAACATGGTCAGATAAATTCTGATCCTTCAGCCAGGCGTGCCTGCGAAGAACTGAACCAGTGGCAGCCACCCTAGACGAGGCCTGCACAGCATCAAAACCACATTGTAATGAATGCTTACCCACCTGTGCAGAGACATGCACCAAATCTTGTAATTCTTTACACTCAATGCCTTCCAGAGCATCCACCTTAGACTTCAATTGAGAAAGAAGAAAGTTTTGATATTTCAACATATGAAACTGGCAATTCAAAGCTCTCATAGCTAAGGTAGAAGATGTATAGACCTTCTTTCCCCATCTATCCAAAGCTCTGGCCTCTTTATCTAGAGGAACCGGATTTTTTACAACAGAGGCCTTGACACCCTTAGGTCCCTGACTAATAGTTTCTGGGTCCGCCCTAGGACTCTTATAAAGATATTTATGAGCCTCAGGCACCCTGTAATACCTATCCGGTTTAACAGGCGCAGGAGGCAGAGAATCAGGATTAAGTGAAGCCTCTGAAAACACATCCTCCACAACATCCAGAACAGGGGGTATAGCCAAGGGCCTATGTTGGGGTAAAAGCAAAAATTCCCTAAGCCTTTTCGAGAATCAGAGAAGTCCTGACCTTCCCACTTAAAATGTTCCCTCATAGAATGAAGGGTCTCTGAAAAAGAAAAATCCTCTGGAGGAGAAGCAGAAGGAGTGGAATCATCTGCATCCGAATCAGAATAAGGAGAGTACTCCTGCAAGTCTTCAGCCGAAGACTCTGAAACATCCGAAGCCTGCTCAAAACTTCCCAACTCTGGCTCCACCCTAGGCCTCTTATCAGGAGGGGGCAAAGAACCTCTAATCAGAGTAATCAAATCTTCTGCCATTTTAAGCATGTGCTTCTTAGGCATAGACCCTGCTGAACTAGGAGTGACACCAACAGAAGCTAAACCTGGCCTGCCTCTGGGAGAAGCCTTGGGAACAGAAGGAGAGGGCCTAACCACCCTAGGAAGGGAGGGGAGTACAGTAACCTGAAAAGCCCCTTCAGCCTGACCTGCCTCCAGAGAGGCCACATCCTGCAAAATCAAAGTCTCCCCCTGAGACTCCAGAGAAGTCTCCGTCGGAACCACCGGTTCCACTGAAGCCTCTAAAGAACCGGCGTCCGGAGCGACGACTCATCTTGCCTGGGTTTAACTGTTTTGTCTTTGCGCTTCTTAGAAGCGGCGCGGAGTCCGGCGGCATATTATAATTGCACCGGTTACTGAAGACCAGCCTAGCACAATCTAACCTTCGCAATAGTGCGCTTATTGAACCTAGCACAAAAGCGACACCCAACAACGTCGTGCTCAGGCCCCAAACAAGGAATGCACAAAGAATGATAATCCCTATGCAGTATCTGTTTCCCACAAGAAATACAGTTATTCACTTTTTCTGACATCCGGTAAAACACTGAGGCAAGAAAACCAAAATATTCCCCAACGGGTACTTAGCCAACTTGGATTCGGTCTGAAACTCCGAACTCGAAAAATTTCAGAACGACGGCACTTGCAACGCTGCTTCTGCATCGGACCATGCGGCAAAAAAGACTGAGGATATGACGTCGGTCATGCGCTTTTGTACCCTGACGTCCTGATGTCAGTTTTAAGCGCCTTGACCGACGTCAGCCTAATACTTTGGTATTCGGGCCGACCGAGGACAGCGGACTACCCATATGTAAGGACTGCAGCAATGTGAGATGAAGAACATCTGCAGTGGCAAAGCCTGCTCTGGATTTAGAGTAAAGTGGCAGATTGTAATGCTTTGTAAAGGTGTGCTCTGAACTCCAAGTAGCAGCCTCTAAAATGTCTTTGGTTGGTACTCCCCTGAGAAAGGCTGCAGAAGTGGCTGCAGCTGTGGTTGAATGTGGCCCAATGCCCTTAGGCACTGGCTTGCCATGCTGAGAGTAGCAGAAATGAATGAAGTGACCTATCCACTTTGAAATAGTCTGCTTTGAGATCGCCTTTCCTTGTGATCCTGCAGCATATGCCACTAGTAATTGTTTTGCCTTTCTGAAAACTTTAGTTTTGTCCAAATAGAAATTAAGTTGTCTGTGTACATCCAAAGAATGCAGAATTTTCTCCCCCTTGTTCTGTGGATTTGGATAAAAAGTTGGCAAATGAATAGTTTGGTTAAGGGCTACACTGGACACCACCTTAGGCATAAATGTAGGGTTTGTCCTCAGAGAGACCCTGTCTGGATAAAAAAATGATAAAAGGTTCCACAGCCATGAGAGCCTGTAGCTCTGGCACTCGTCTTGCAGAAGTTATTGCTAGGAGCAGAGCTGTCTTCCAAGATAAAAACTTTATATCTGCAGTAGCAGCTGGCTCAAAAGGAGGTAGGGTGAGTTTTTCCAAGACATAATTGAGGTCCCATGCAGGCATTGGCGATCTCCTTGGAGGCCTTAAATTTTTGGCTCCTCTGAGGTACTGCCTTACTAAAGGATGAGAAAAGAGTGGTGGCTCTGTATTGTAATGAGCCGAAATGGCAGAGGCATGAATTTTAATTGATGAAAAAGATGGGCCTTTGTCCAGCATCTCAGTTAAGTATTGCAAAATCTGAGGAATATTTGGTACAGCTGTGTAAGTTCCTTGAGCTTGGTTCCAAGCACAAAATCTCTTCCATTTTCTAGCATAGGATTTTCTAGTACTAGGCCTTCTGGCTTCCAAAATGACATCCATCACAGCTTTACTGAGCAGTGTGCTTTGTATGGCTACATTATGCGCCATGCTGCCAGGTTTAGAGTCCTGAGTTGGCTGTGCAGAATCGGATTGTTTTGTTGGGACAGTAAATGAGGTAATTGAGGTAAGGTCCAGGCTGGGCACTGAGACAAGTTCCTTAAGATCGGATACCAGTACTGGCGGGGCCAGCCTGGGGCAATCAGAATCATTTTTGGTTTCCCCTGTCTCACCTTTAGGAGTACCTTGGGGAGGAAAGGCATATACTGATAGGTTTTTCCAGTTGAAAGATAAGGCGTCCACTTTCCATGCTTGCCTGTGATAAGTCCTTGTGCAGAATCTTTTTAGTTGATAGTTGTGAGGGCAGGCAAATAGATCTATGTCTGGGCGTCCCTGTTTCTTTGTTATCATGCTGAAGACTTGTGGATCCAGGTGCCACTCATGGGTATCCATGAGGTTTCTGCTTAGTTCGTCTGCCAGAGTATTGTCCTTTCCTGGCAGGAATTGTGCCTGCAGATGAACTTGGTAAGTCAATGCTGTTTCCCCATAAAGCCATGGCTAGTCTGCAAAGGGGGTAAGAATACGTGCCCCCCTGCTTGTTTATGTATCACATGACCGTGGTATTGTCTTGTCTTTATCAGTAGTTGTCCCGGATGAATTAGGTCCTTGAAGGCTGTCAGGGCATTTTGAACAGCTAGCATCTCTTTTTGATTGATATGCAGATGCATTTGATTTGTGGTCCAGGTGCCCTGAATGCCTTTTCCTGCCATGTGGGCCCCCCAAGCATAATCTGATGCATCCGTTGTTAGGTTCTGCCTGGCTGGGGGTAGCGAGAATGGCTGTCCCTTGTTTTGGTGACAAGCCTTTGCTCATCATCGAAACTCCTATTGCAGGCAGGGAATGAGAGTAATCATGGTTTCCAGGCTGTGGCAATGTTGTGTCCAGACACTTTTTAGGTACCACTGAAGTTTCCTCATATGCAGTCTTGCATATGGAATTAGTAGGATGCAGGATGCCATGAAGCCCAAAGCCTGCAGATTTTTTCTTGCAGATAACTGGGTCTTTGTTGCCATTTCCTTGAAATAGATAGTCAGTTGCCTTTGTTTGTCTGGCATGAGATAAGCCATCTGGGCAGTTGTATTTAAGCTTGCATCCAGGAATAGGTTCATAGGTTCATACTAGGCTATCTGCCCTAGGGCATTTATAAGCCTAGCCAGAGTGTGTTTGGCTTTCACCACCCATTTTAAATTAATTTTGCTATGCCCTTTTTCGAGGTTAGTATACTGTCCCTCTGTCTAACAGTGACACAGAAGTGATACCTCGGGTAAACCTACGATCCCCCATCCACTCATCAAGATTCCTCTTGGAGAGTCAATGAGGGACTCTGCCTAACCTGGACTGGGATTTTATTCCAGAGTGAAGGGAGCCTCTGGGTTATGAATCTGCCCCTCCAGCATGTCCTACTTATTTCAGTGCTGAGGTTCAAGTCTCTCGAGCGTGTAGCTTGATGGGATTTGGATTTTCTGAGGTGCAGCATGTCCATTAATTCCAGGTTGGACATGGCTTTATACATCAGGCACAGATCGCCTCTGAGCAGAGCTGGAGTTTCTTTAACCGGGCAGCATATGGCATCTGTTTGAGCCCTTTGATCCTCTTGGTGGGGTACTTTTGGGGTCTTTCCAGTTGCTGCAGGTGTCTGGTAAGGTACATCCCAAAAGGGGATTGTACTCAATTATGGGCCTGATGAGGGATGACTAAAGAGGCACGATGAACTCTCCTGATCTAGATGTGAATCCCTTCATGATTAGGTGGGCTATATAAAATGTTTTTCTAACCACTTTGGCCACGTGGTTGTCAAATGAGAGATCGCTATCAACTTGGGTCCCCAGGTCCCTAATTACTTCTTCCGTACTTAATGGATTACCACTTATGTGGTAATTTGTGGGCACTGTCTTTGCCAATGGAGATGACTATACACTTTTTGGCCTTTAGCTTGAGGCCATGGCTCTGGCACCAGTTGTCTGTTTCTATGAGGCCCTTTTGGAGGATGCTTGTGTCGGCTGGAGAGTCGATTATGGCACCCAGTTTGCAGTCATCTGCGAACTTGGTCAGCCACAGTCCTTCCGTGTTGACCTGTACCTCTGAAATATATACCGAACAAGAGAGGTCCCAGGACTGAGCCTTGTGGGACGCCACTTGTAACTGGTTTGGAGTCTGACATGGCTCCAGCAATTCTAACCATGTGGGTTCTGTCCTTGAGCCAGTTTGCAACCCATCTAGTGACATAGGGGTTTATATTTAAGCTAGTGAGCTTATCTATAATGCCCGAGTGGAGTGGGGTATTGTATCGAAGGCTTTTGCGAGGTCCAGGTAGGCTATGTGGACCACCTTCCCCTTGTTAATGGCCTTGGTGACTGTTTCAAAGAAATCGACCAGGTTTAAGAGGCAGGATCTGCCCTTAAAGCCGAACTGGGTAGGATCCAGTGTCTGTAGGTCCCCAACATCTTTATCTATAAGGTCCATGATGATCCTTTCCACAGCTTTGCAGACCAAGCTAGTCAGGCTTATGGGGCGATAGTTTTCATGATCTGTTGAGGCACCACCTTTGTAGAGAGAGACCACTGTTGCTGTACACCACTCTTTGGCTACATATCCTGTAGTAAGGCTGAGATTGAACAGTAGTTTTATGTTTGGGTTTAGCTCTTCTTGGAATATTATCTCTTGAGAGGGTACTAGCTTTGATTTCTTTTCGTTGACTCTGTACCCTAGACATGTTAAAAGTCTTTTCACAAATGCCAAATGCTGTACTAGAATGCCCTTGTTCTCTGCTTGAATGAGGCAGTCGTCCAAGTAAGGATATATTTGTATTCCTCTGTCTGCAGAAAGCAATTACTGGTGCCAGGCACTTTGTGAAGACCCTGGGTGCAGTAGATAAGTCAAAGGGCAGTGCAGATAATTGGTAATGCTTTGAACCAGCTTTGAATCTGAGGTATCTTCTGCATGACTGTCTGGGACATGCAGGTATGCCTCTTTTAGGTCTAAAGTGACAAGCCAAGCCTTTCTGCTCAGCATGGGCAGAAGCTGCTGCAAGGTCAACATCTTGAATTTTGGTATATCCAGGAAAGTGTTTAGAATAGATAGGTCCAGTATTGGTCTCCATGCTTTGTCCTTTCTGGTACCAAGAACAGTCTTGAGTAAAATCCTTGTCCCTGCTCTTGCTGTGGCACTTGTTGAATATCCCCCATTGTCCATGAGGGATGAGACTTGTTTTTGAGCCTCTGCCCATTGATTTTTTGGCAGGTCTGGCCAACCGCTTGCCCTTGGCAGGATATGGAAGTGAAACTTGTAGCCTTGTGACACTATGTCTAGAACCCATTTGTCCTGGGTTATAATGTGCCAATTTTGAGAAAAAAGTGCTATTTTTCCCCCTAAGGGTGCTGCCAGTAGGTAAGTGCTTGGTGCAGGCAGGGGGAAGTCACTGAGACTGTTTCCTGTATGGCTGTGATTTCTCCTCTCCGCTTTTGGAGGTAGAAGCACCCCATTGTTTAGGCCTATATGAGCCTTGGGGCTGTGATCTGCCTCTGGGGCATCTGTATCTGCCTCTTTGTGGCCTGACACTGGAAAGGACCAATTCTTTGTAGGCCAGTTCCTGCTAAATCTGGGAGGCTGTACCTGTAAGAAATCCTTGACTGTTTGCATAAATTTAGCTTTGTCCTCCATTTTCTTCAACACCTCTTCTGCTTTAACATCAAACAAGGTATCATGGTGTAATGGAGCATCTAATAGTTTTGCTTTAACATGATCGGGCAGATATTGTTCTTTTAACCAAGCATGCCTCCTAATGACAGAACCTGCATTTCTTTGTTTTCTCACATTCTGAATTTGTCAACATCTTCTGTTTAAGCAGTGATATAAGGTATTGCTGATATTTAAGCATATGAAACTGACAATTTAAAGCTCTTACAGCCAAGGTAGCAGAAGTATAAATCTTTTCCCCCCATCTGTCCAGGGCCCTTGAATCCCTATCAGAGGGGATAGTGTATTTTGCAGTGGAAGCCTTGACCCCTTTGGGACCCTGAAAGATAGTTTCTGGGTCAGCAGTAGGGTTTTTGTAAAGACATTTATGTGAATCAGGAACCCTGTAGTATCTGTCTGGCTTAACAGGAGCTGGTGGTAGAGTCAGGAGACAGACCGGACTCTGAAAATACATCATCTACAATGTCTAAAACAGGAGGAATTGGCAAGGGGCCTGTGCTGAGGTAATAAAAGGAAGTCTCTGAGCCTTTTCTTGGATTCTGAGTAATCTTGGCTCTCCCAGTGGAAATGCTCCCTCATAGTATGCAGGGTCTCGCCAAAAGAATAATCCACAGGAGGAGAGGCTGAAGGGATAGATTCTTCAGCATCAGAATCCTCATAGGGAGGAAGAGAATATTCCTGTTCAGAAGAGGAATTGGCGGAAATGGAAACCTGATCTGAAGATTCATATTCTATCTCTCGCCAAGGCCTCTTATCAGGAGGGGGATGGGAACCCCTGATCAAAGTAATTAGGTCTTCGGCCATTACACCCCTCAGAAGCAGATGCCTGCTCAGCGGCTCCGGACCCATCTCAGGGAATAGTTTTCTGAGTGTCCAATACCTTGAATTTCCAGTGGTCTAGTCGGCTCCACGTGGGAGTCAGAAGCGGCCTGTGGCTCTGAGGTAGTGGGAGTCAGTGGCTGCGAAAGCGCCTCACTGAGACTGGCGAGAGGTCTAGCGGAAGCCTAGTCAGTTTTGGATCTCGGATGCCTGTCTTTTTCCTTTTCTTTGCGCTTTTTATAAACTCCGGTAGTCAGCTGTTCCGACGGCATTAAATAATTGAATCTTCTGCCAAAGTAATGAAATGCAAAATCGTACCAATGCTTAATAGTGCGTTGGTTAAATCTAGCACAAAACCGACAGCTAGCAATGTCGTGGTCGGGGCCTAGGCAAGGAATACAATGAGAATGAAAATCCTTATGAGGTATTTGCTTCCCACAAGAAATACAACTAACTTTTTCTGACATCAGTCTGGAGCAAGAAAAAGGTTTCCGCAATGGGGTAATTAGCTTTAATGAAGACTTCGGATCTGAAATTCGAATTTGAAAATCTCAGTAGTTGGCCGACCGGCACTTGCGAACTGCTTTTGCTTCGGGCACTGCACGGCAAGAAAAACTGAAGAAAATGGCATCGGCTGCATCTTTTATACCCCTGGTGCACTGACGTCAGGGAGGAGGCGACAGCAACTGATGCTGGACCTAGACTTTGGAACGCGGGCCGGCTGCGGGTAGCCTGCCAGCAGGATAACCCAATTCTAATGACTGCAACAGTGAAACACAATGAACATCAGGAGCTGGAGGTAAGGAGTCATGGGTCAGACTAGACTCTGAAAACACATCTACAATGTCTAATACAGGTGGAATAGCTAGAGGCCTGTGTTGAGGTAGTAGAAGGAAGTCCCTGAGTCTCTTAGATTCTGAAAAATCTTGGCTCTCCCAGTGGAAATGCTCCCTCATGGTATGCAAGGTTTCTCCAAAGGAGTAGTCCTCAGGAGGAGAAGCTGAAGGAATAGATTCTTCAGCATCAGAATCCTCATAGGGGGGAAGAGAATATTCCTGATCAGAAGAGGAATCAGAGGAAATGGAAACCTGATCTGAAGATTCATAGTCTGTCTCTTGCCTAGGCCTCTTATCAGGAGGGGGATGGGAACCCCTCTGATCAAGTCTTCGGCCATTTTAAGCATCTGTTTTTTGGGCATGGAGGCCTGTCCATGTGGCTGGTGAACTCGTTTTTTTGTCTTTAAAGGTGCTTTAGTCTTTGCCTTTGAAGCTGAAATCGGTTTAATGTATAATTGTTTAGGTCTGAAAACACCCTCAGAAGCCGATGCTTGCTCAGTGGCTCCGGACCCATCTGAGGGAATAGTCTCCGAGGCTCCAATACCTTGAGTTTCCAGCAGCCTGACCGACTCCATGTGGGAGTCGGTAGTGGCCTGCGACTCTAAAGTAGCGGGTGTCAGGGGCTGCAAAAGCGCCTCACTGAGAACCGGCGACTGGCTTAGGAGAAGCTTCGTCGTCAGTTTTGGACCTCGGTTGCCTGTCTCTTTCTTTTTCTTTGTGCTTTTTGTGAACTCCAGAAGTCGGATGGCTATCCGATGACATTGTATAATTAAATCTGTGCCCAAAACAGCTTAGTGCAAAATCGTACCGATGCTTAATAGTGCATTGGTTAAATCTAGCACAAAACCGACAACTTGAAACGTCGTGGTCAGGGCCTAGGCAAGAAATACAGTAAGAATGAAAGTCCTTATGAGGTATTTGCTTCCCACAAGAAATACAATTAACTTTTTCTGACATCGGTCTGGAGCAAGAAAAATGTTTCCCTAATGGGGTACTTAGCTTTTAAAGAAGACCTCTGATCTGAAACTCGAACACGAAAATCTCAGGAGTCGGCCGACCGGCACTTGCAAACTGCTTCTGCTTCGAGCACCGAGCGGCAAGAAAGACTGAAGAAAATGGCTTTGGCTGCATCTTTTATACCCCTGATGACCTGACGTCAGGGAAGGGGCGACAGCAACCGATGCAGGACCCGAGACTTTGGAATTCAGGCCGACTGAGGGCAACCTGCCAGCAGGATTACCCCAAATGTAATGACTGCAACAGTGAAACATGAACATCTCTGGGAGCAGTAGATAAGCCAAAGGGAAGTGCAGAGAACTGAAAGTGTTGAGATCCTGCCCTGAAATGGAGGTATTTCCTGCACGATTCCCTGACAGATAGGAATGTGGAGATAGGCCTCTTTTAGATCTAGGGTGGCTAGCCAAGCGTCCCTGGAGAGCATGGGTAGCAGCTGCTGGAGGGTGAGCATTTTGAATTTTGGGATCACCAGGAAGGTGTTTAGAATGGATAGATCGAGGATGGGGCACCAGGTGCCTTCCTTTCGGGGCACCAGAAAAGTCTGGAGTAGAAACCTTGGACTATCTGTTCTGCAGGAATGTGCTCTACTGCCCTCACAGAAAGCAGGGAAAGGATTTGCTTTTGAGCCTCTGCCCACTGGTTTGGAGGTAGATCGGGGAACCCTTTTGGGGTTGGAAGGGTGTGGGAGGAAAATTTGTATCCCTGAGACACTATGTTGAGAATCCAGTAGTCACTGGTAATGGTGGCCCAGAGGTGCTTGCGTGAAAGGAGAGTTTTCCTCCTAGGGGTAAGTGAAGGTGGGCAGAGGGAGGGGGTGGGGGAGGTGAGTCATTGTGAGTTCTTACCATAAGGGGGTGGCTTATACCTCCATGGTTTTGAAGAAGTGGAGGTAGTCCACTGCTTAGATCTCTGCATTCCCTGGGGCTGCTGTCTGAGGGGTCTGGTTTCCAGGTGCCTGGGCTGGACTGGCTTAGTGGGAGCAGGAAAAGGCCACTGCTTGGTGGGACAATGCCTGCTGAACCTGAGTGGCTGGGACCTGTAAGAAATCCTTAACTGTCTGCATAGATCTTGCTTTTTCTTCCATCTTTTTTAAGACCTCTTCTGCCTTAGTGCCAAATAAGTTGCCTTTGTTCAAGGGGGCATCCAACAATTTAGATTTGACATGGTCTGGCAGAGGCTGTTCCTTAAGCCATGAATGCCTTCTAATGACAGATCCAGTGACTGCTGCCCTGCAAGAAGCTTCTAGGGCATCAAAACCACAGTGCATGGTGTGTTTAGTTACTTGACTTGCAAAATGCATTAACTCTTGTAACTCTTTAGATTCTGCACAAGTAGGAAAGGAAGACATTTTTTGTTTGAGGAGTTCCAGGGTATGTTGCTGAAATTTTAGCATATGGAACTGACAATTTAGTGCCCTGATAGCAAGAGTAGCTGAGGTGTATACTTTTTTTTACCCCATCTGTCTTCTTTCTTCTTCTTTCAGCTTTTCCCGGTTAGGGGCTGCCACAGCGGATCACCTGTCCGTTCATGATTGGCAGTGGAGTTTTACAGTGTCGAGTTGCCAGCCCGGCGCCCAACCTTCCACAGAAGGCACACACTCACACCTAGGGCCAGTTTAGAGTGTCCAACCCACCTACAGCAGGTCTTTGGGATGTGGGAGGAAACTGGAGCACCCGGAGGAAACCCATGCGACCACAGGGAGGACATGCAGACTCCGCACAGAAGGCACCCCAGCCAAGGATCGAACCGAAGAACCTCTTGCTGTGAGGTGGCAATGCTAACCACTGCACCACCGTGGCCACCCACGTTTTACCCCATCTGTCTAGTGCTCGGAAATCCCTATCTGAGGGGGTGGGATTCTTGGCAGAGGTTGATTTAATCCCTTTAGGCCCTTGAGAAATTACCTCAGGGTCAGCAGTAGTATTTTTAAAAAGAAATTTGAGAGAGTCAGGGACTCTATAGTACCCGTCTGGTTTTCTGGGTGCAGGAGGGAGGGTTGTCAGGAGTCAAGCTGGACTCCAGGAAAACATTCTCCACAACATCCAGGACTGGTGGGATGGCCAAGGGTCTGTGCTGTGGAAGATCTAAGAATTCCCTGAGTCACTTTTTAGACTGAGGGTATTCTTGACGCTCCCATTGGAAATGCTCTCAAGGTATGAAGGGTTTCCCCAAAGGAAAAATCCTCTAGGGGAGAGGCTGAAGGGATGGAGTCCTCTGCATCAGAATCCTCATAAGTAGAGAGGGGTTGCATATCTTCATATTCAGATGCATCAGAGTCATCTAACTCTTGTTCAGATGAAAACTACAGGGGACAGATCTCTTTTCCTTTTGGAGGGGGTAGCTTGGCTTCCCCTGATCAGCATGATAAGGTCTTCTGCCATTTTAAGCATTTGAGACTAAGGCAAGGAAGCAGGTGCCGGAGACTGGGTCAGTTTCTTGGGTGTGGTTTGTACCCTGGGCCTAAGAGACCCGGTCGTTTTCAAAAGAACGGTAGTCGCAAAAGAAGATGTCGGTTTGTGTCGAAAATCAGTAGAGTGAAGGACTTCCTCAGCTGCCAGTGCCTGCTCTGCGGCTCCATACCCATCCAATGTAGAGACGACCGCAGGATCCTTAGACGAAGAAGAGTTTTGTGGCATACTGGACTCCGAAAGGGTCTCTGTAGCAGCCTGTGAATCCACAGAATTGGGCATCAGGGGCTGCAAAAAGCACCTCACTGAGGACCGGAGAACTGACTACTAGCTTCACGGAAGCATTGTCGGTAGGTTTGGACCTGTGCGGTCTCTGTCTTTATCTTTACATTTTTTCAGAAGATCTGAGTCGGATGGCTTACTGAAGACATATTGAAATTAGAGGACTGTAAGCGAAAATATCTAGCTACAATAAGGGCCCGATGATGGATAGTTCTGGCATTGAACAAAGCACAGAAGTGACAACGGGGGACGTTGTGGTCTGGGCCTAAACAAGTGATGCAGTAAGAATAAAAGTTTTGGTGTAGTACTTGCACTCCACAGGAGATAATTAACTTTTTCTGACATCAGTTAGTGCAAGAAAAAAGGATCCCCAATGGGGAATGTAGATTTAGTAGACTTCAACTTCAATTTGGTAGATGAAACTCAGGTAGCAGGCCGACTGGCACTCGTGCAAACTGCTTCTGCTTCGGGCTCCACGGCAAGACAGACTGATGCAATGGCGTCGGCTGCCTTACTTTATACTACTGACGACCTGACGTCAGTCCTGAAGTGACAGCAACTGACAGAGAAATACTAAGCCTCTGTTATTCAGGCCGGCCAAGGGCTACCCTGGCAGGGATAACCCAAATGTGATGACTGCAACAGTGAAAGACATAGAACATCAAATGAAACAGAAGTAGAGATAACTACATACATATCCAACAAGAAAAGGAGAAAAGACGATGACCTTCAGCCAGAGAAAAGAGGGATAAAGAAGGGAAGGATAGAACACTGCAACAAGGATCAGTAGGACAGCTACTGCTATGGTAAGTTCTTACACAAATGTACTTTGTCCTTCCACTGTTGCAGTATTCTTTACAACAGGAAGAGTCCTAAACCTAACGGAGAGGGAAGAGAAAGTAGGGACTTAAATACAGTCCAAAATGCCTTGGAGTCTGGACCTGGCAAAATATGCTCTGGCCCTAGAGAATGTCTCCAACTTATAATGTTAACTAAAAGTGTCAACAGAAAACCAAGTAGCTGCTTCTAGAATGGACCTGGTTAGTTCCCAAGCAGAATGGACTAACAGAGGAACAAAGTTGTTTCCCATGATAAGAACAACAAAGAAATTACCCTGGATATCCAAGAAGAAATTGCTGGTTGGAGATTGGTAAACCTAAAAAGAAACAATAAATTGCTCAGATTTACTAATGTCCTTAGTTTTGTCTATGTAAAATCTGAACTGCCTTGGCAAATCTAAAGAATTAAGAATCCTCTCGCCCCTATTCTAATACAAGAGGAAGAAAGACCGATAGACTGATTTAAGGACAAGTAGGGTTGCCACCTACCTTTTTTTTCTGGACTATCTGGAAATCAAACCGACTGTCCAGTAGTCTGGAAAACACTGTATAAACTCCAGTATTCTGTTTCAAAAAAGGAAACAGATTTACTAAGATTGTCTTATAAAAAAGAAAAGCAAATTGCAAAAAGCAAGCATCAGGAATGGATATACAGGGCATTCCCCATCAGCTGATATCACAACGTCAATAAATGGGCAGAACGTGGATGGCAGATGTTGCAGAAATGGGTGGGGGTTACGGGTGTAGCCTTGGTCTGGTTTTAGCCACAATTAAAGGCAGCAACCCTAAGGACAAGTCATTAACCTTAGGCATAAAGGAAGGATTAGTCCAAAGAAAATACCTTTCCTCATGAAAAACCAAGGGAGAACTGCCATAAGTGCATGCAATTCAAAAATCCTCTTGGCAGAAGTCAGAGCCACCAACAGTACAGTTTTCCAAGTGCAAAATTTTAAGGAAGAACTGACAGCAGATTCAAATGGTGTCTGGGTCAACATTTCCAGAACATAATTCAGGTCTCAGGGGAGTAGGGATAGGCTTTTTTGGAGGCCTAACATGAGGCACGTCTTTGAAAAATTGCTTGACCTCACGTCTGGAAGAAAGAGGTGAATTTAAAGGCAGACAAGCGGAAATGGCTGACAAACAGGCCTTAGTAACCGAGTAAGCCAGGTCAGTGTTGAGAAACTTACACAGATATGAAATAAGAGGAATACCCACAACGAAAGTGTCCTGGTTCTGTTTCTTGCCTTATAAAGAAAATCCTTTCAATTAGATGTATAACACTTCCTCATATTTGGTTTTCTAGTCTCCTATAAAATCTGGAGCATGTCATCAGGAAAATGGTACCTAGAAGGAATTAAAACCCTATCACCCAAAAAGTCAACTGCACGGCGAGAATAAGAAGGTAACTGGGAGAGCCCTTGTCCTGTGTGAGAAAGTTCATGCTGTAAGGTCACTTGTGATTGCCTCTGGCCAAGTGAAAAAGGTGAAACCAATGCCAAATCTAAGCCAATACCACCTATGAATCACTGACCTAGACACAGCTGCCTTGGAAGCATCGCATCTGCACTTCAGAGTGTGCCTGGCTACTTGAGAAGCAGAAATAAGCAAGGAGAAAGTCAAAGGCTTATTGTCAGACTCGGGCATTGCACTCAAGTCATCCCCAGTCAGACAGACGAGAACATGTTGTCAAGAGAGTCCAATAATCAATGGCTCTAAAAGCCAAGCTAGCAAAAGCATATTCCTTCTTGTCCTATTTGTCTATGGCTCTGCTATCTCCATCAGTAGACAACATTTTTGGGGAAGTTAGCAACTTATGTCTGCAGAAAAAGTAACAGAAGGATCAGGAGTCATCCTATAATGGAATTTCTGATCATTAACAACCTTATAAAACCTATCAGGTTTCTTGTGAGCAGGAGGCTGAGAATATGAAACTAAGTATCCAAGAGAGCTTCTACAACTGGGGGAATAGCACAAGGCTTGTGCGTCTCCATCTGAAGTAAAGCTTAATATTTCTGCTGGACATCAGGCATTTTACAACTCTCACAATGGAAGTGTTGCATTGTTCCCATAGTATTCTCATAAGAAAGTTCTTCTAACGAGGAATCCGAGAGAGAATCCTCCCCTTCTGAAGCTATAGCCAAAGGAGAATGAATCAGTGGAAAAGGCAAGAGGAGATTCATCAGAGTCTAGGCCTTATCTTCAGAGGAATTCCCATGTCTTTTAAAGGAGTAGAGGAAAAAAGGATCCTAACAGCAGAAGACACTTGAAAACTATGAGGGGGTTTCAAAGGCACAAGAACTTTAAAGAGTCAGTAGAAAAGTGCTCTAGAAGAGCAGAGCAGCTCTCTCTCTCTAGCTGTTCAGGAGGGGTTCTGTGCAGTTTGCTGAAAGAAGCCCGTGATGAAGAGCACTTACTCCTATGGCACAAAACCCTCTACTCTAACACCTACAAATATGACAAGTCCCTAACACAACTGCACAACATTCTTCAAAGTTCATTATTACAGTACTGACTCTTGGGATGACTTTCAGAGCTACAGTGTTGGCTGGCCTGAGACAGGACCAAGGGACATCATCTCTTTCAGAATGAATGAGGTGAATCCTGGCCTGGCCCGGCCCCTGGGTTGTAATGCCTGGCAAACTTGTGGGCGGCAGATGACCAAGTTGATGCTTACAGAATCGAGTGGAAGGCCCTCTTAGGAAGGCAGTGGTGGCAGCTGCAGCCCTAGGAGAAGAGGCCTGACTGGGCTAGGGACTGATTCATCACAATGGAAGTAACAAAAGGCAATGGCAGTTAGCAATCCATTTGGAAATGGTCTGTTTACTGATTTTCCCTTTCAAAAGGCAACAAAAAAGCTGTCTGTTCTCATGTCCCAGTAGAATTGTACAACCTTCTCACCTTTGTTTTGTGGGGATGGCTAGAACATTGGCAAATGTATTGCCTGGTTCAAAAAGTTTGTTTACTACCTTTGGCATGAAATAACCATATGTACAATTCCCTTTATTATGGGGGTTGTGCATAAAAAGTAGCAAAAGATTTATTTTGGTTAAAAGCCACACTAGAAACCACTTTAGGCATAAAGGAAGGATTAGTGGGAAAAGATACTCTATCCTGGAAGAAAATTTTAAATTAGATACTATCCTCAAATAATACAAAAAAACTCACTGAGGTAGAAAGTGACAAAAAGCAGTCTTCCATTCGCAATATTTCAAGCTAACAGCCAGTCTTCAGGCCAAATAAGCAGGCTCAGCCAAGTTGAAACTGAGATCCTAGTGAGGAGTAGGAGTGAAATTGGAATCTGTGAGTGAAGTCCAAGGCTCTAAGTGGAAATCTCTTTTCCTTTAACCCAAAGAAAGGCCAAAAAAGTGGTCACAGTTGCAGTGCAGTGAGCAACAAAGTGAGTAGACCTTAATAGAAGATGATGAACCCTAGAAAGACCTAACCTTTGTAGAAGTCCAAAGCCACACTTAAATTAGGCTTAGCCAAACTTAAATTGTTTCTAAAGCTTGCAAAAAAAAATCTCAAAAAAAAATAAAAATCCCTTCCATTTGGCTCGCGTACTATGGCCTGGGAATATTTCCTTCCAACTCAAAAACTAATTGTAAAAAAATATGGGCTTTTTTTGCCAGCAGAATATGCCAGGCTGTCAGGTGAAGAGAGTGAAGTTTGACATTGAGTAATGTACAGTCTCCATGATTCTCCTGGAGGGTTGAATCAAGAATACCTGGGTAAAGGCTTGGGCTCCACTCTCAAAGACTCTTCCAGTAGTGGGTCGCAGCACCTTCTAAATCTAAGGCAGCTATAAAACTATCTGAAGCCTCTTGCTTGTCTTTCAAGTAGAAAGGATGAGAGGCAGAGGTGAGAAGGAAAAGGCATACACAATTAGATGCTCAGAATGAATGAGAGCATCCACTGTCAAGCTGTGGGATGAAACCTTTTTGTGCAAAAAACTTTGGCAAAACAGTAGTGGGAAGGAAGAAAGATCATCTGTCTGGGTTCCCCCATGACACCATGAAACTGAAAATTTTGAGGATCCACCTGATCCACAAATAGGATCCATAATGTTCTGCTCTAACACAGGGCTTCTGACATTGTGCCAGAAACCTTTGCCTGAACCTGAAGTTGTAAGCTGAGAGGGGTCTAGTCATAGTGAAAAATCATTGCTTGTAGAGGGATATGAATAGATTCCCCCCTTTGTTGTTGATGTACTTTGACAGTTGTTGTGTTGTCAGTTAGACTAGCACCCTGGCCCTGGAAGAAGTAAGAAAGAAAGTATTAGTGCCAATTGGACTCGCTAACATCTCCTTCAAGTTGATATAGATGTAGAAGTCGGGCAGAGGCCACGTGTCTGTATCCACTTTCCATTTACAAATTCTGTAGTTTTCCTTACTCAATGCCTTCCCATGAGCATCAACCTTAGATTTCAGTTGAGAAAAGAAGATAGTTTGATATTTCAACAGAGAACGCTTCTTACCGAACCTACACCAACGCACGGACGCTTCTGGCAGCCTCTTGATGGCTGGCTTGTAGCCCTTGCGCTCCGTTAGCGCTGCCGCGAGGCTTCCGGACATCAGGCAGCATGCCCGACTCCCAAAGCACACCAAAACCACACCTAACCTTCGGCTAACAAACAGTGCGCTTATTGAACCTAGTTAAAAAGCCTAGCACAAAGACCCCCACAAGAGTCAACAACAAGCCCCTGACAAACACATACACAAAATACTCATCGTATGATCACAAGAAATACAGTTATTCACTTTTTATTCCTTTTTTGAACCCGGTAAGGCAAGAAATAACTAAAAAATTAAAAACGGCGGGTACAGGTAACTAATAACTTGAAGGTCTGAAAAAAATAACCGAAAAAAATTTGGCACAACGGCACGTAAGCGCTTGCCTCTGCATGGGACATGCATGCGCAAAAAGAGGGATATAATGGACGTCGTCATGCGCATTTGTACCCTGACGTCCTGATGTCAGAACTGGCAGCAATGTGAGATGAAGAACATCCAGAGTTATAGTACATAGAGTGATGCTATCCTTTTGAAAAAAAAAAAAGGCTCTTCAAACATTAAAGCTTGCAACTCAGATACATCTAGCTAAATTCAAGACTTCAAAATACAGTTTTCCACATCAGCACCTTGATAAGGGGCAGAGGCCGCTGGCTCAAATGGTTACAGAGTTATAGTTTTAACACAATATGTGAGTCCAGAGGGGGTCAGCTCTTTTATTGGTCAGTCAAAATTTGAGGACTCCTCTATGGAACAGTTTCATAGGCAGATGACAAGCTAGAGGATTTAGTGGTAGACAGCAGAAATGGCTGCATGCACTCCATTAAAGGTATAAAAGTTTGACAAATAGATGACGACCACTGACAGCTCAGCTTGGTTGGGATGTTGTCCTCTGTTCAGGCACCAGTGGGAGAACCTCTTACACTTAGCTTTCAGACACGTTGTGGTACTGTTTTTTCTGGTTCCTCTCAGAATGTGTATACTGCCCTCAAAAACAAGTGCCTGGAAGGAAAGAGATCATCATCCACTCTGTCAGATTCAGTATTTTACAGATTGGGGATATGACGGACCTTCAGTGTCCTGTGTCAGGATGGCCATCTGTTGTGGCTGCACTACTGGTTTCTCTCAGGTCATGCTCAACATGGGTGAGAAACACTGCTGTCTGGGCTAGTAGGGAGCTATAAAAACATTCTTAACCCATCCACCCTGATCTTTTGTATTACCCTGGTGTGAAGGGTAAGAGTGAAGCCATACAGAAATAGACCTGTCCACAGAAAGGTGTCTGCCCTCCAGACCACTCTTTATGGAATATGGATGCAAAACTTGCAGAGTTGCCAGTTTTCTGCTGAAGCAAACATGCCTGTTTCTGGCACATCCCATCCTGTTTGTGAACAAAAAGTCTTTGAAACCTTCCCTTTTCAGAATGAATTTGTTGGGGAACAGGTGGGACCTACTCAGACTGTCTGCCAGGCGTTTGTCTTGTCCTGCCATGTACTGAGGTAATCCTGATGCCTGTGTTAACTCACACCTACATTGGCTAGTCTGCACAACCAAGTAAGAGCATGTGCCGCCCATCTTGTTTCTGTACCCCATTGCTGAAGTGTTATCTGTTCAAATCACCACAGGTCTTGCATGCCAACAATGTTGTACCTTTGACAGCTAGAATCAATCATTCATTTACATTTGTACATCTCTGAAAGCCATGTTCCCCCAAAGGAACCCTGCATTTTCATGCCCACTGAGTGGGCTCTGCAGGCAGTGTTTGATGCATCGATGAGTGATGACCTGCTATCAACCTGAGGGGACCACCTTGTTAAGCTGGATGTTCTCTGCCCACCACAGCTGCTGTCTTCATAGAATGGAAGAGAGAGACATCTACATGCAGGGGATGGCAATGTCAGCCCCACTGGTACTTTAGGTACCACTGGAGTTCACATGTGGAACTTGGCAAGGGAAACCAACAAGATACAGGAAGAAATGAACCCCAGAAGCCTGAGGCATTTCCCTGGCAGACATGCTATTAAAATGGTCAAGCTTGTTCTGAACACAGGCGAGAAAAGACTTTTTTCCTAAGAAAGGGAAATCTTCTGTTCTGTAGAGGTAGGTCCACACCTAGGAAGGTAACCCAAGTGATGGGCTGAGATGGGATTTTTCCAAGGTTTGAAGGTTTAGGAAAAGTCCTACCCTGTGAAAGCAGTTCATAATTATTTGGATCACCCTGCTGTACTCCTCACAGGGCTTGACTATAACAGTTGTCCTGGAAATACTAGATGTGCCCCCCCCCCCTTTGTCCTGGAGAATGCAGTCACTGGGTCCAGGTACAGAACTGAAAATGTGATCCCCCCTGCCTCGAAGTACATGAATATTTTGTGTCCTTGAGTTATGGGGATGTGAAAATATACATCCTTTAAGTCCAGTGTAATCAGAGCTCCCAGGAGGACCATAGGTAGCAGTTTTTGCAGTATCAGCATCTTGAACTATGTTACAAAAAGGAATTTGTTTAGTCTTGAAAATCCAGAATGGGTCTGCAAGACCCTTCTTTTCTTAGGAAGAGTAACAGCTTTGAATAAAACCAGTCCCTGTCTTTTTCTGGTACCAATTCTACAGATCATTGTGGTAAGTAACTTTTGACCTGAGCAAGAGACAGATCCCTTTCCAGCTTTGGCATTGGGGAATGCCCTGAAGTTTTGGGATCCTCTGAAACTGCATGGAGCAACCTAATCTTATTATGCACAGAATTCACTTGATTGGGTAATCTTTTCTTACTGATCTAGGAACAGAGCCAGTCTTGTCATTTATTCAGAGGGGTTGGGGTGGGATTTGCTGAAGGAGGGAAACGGAGATACTTTGCCACTTTTTAGACAATTTGCCCTTTTTCTCCTTTTATGGATTTCCTTTGGTTTGCTGAGAAGGGTAGGGTCAAGTTTCTCTGAGACAGTTTCATGAAGCAAGGGACTGAAGGATGTCTACCAAACTGCTTAGTTTTCACCTTTCCTCAGGTTTTTAATCTTTTCTACGTGGGGGGTGGGGGGGGGGTCCAAAGAGGAGCTCTTTATCCAAAAGAAGATACAAGAACTTTGCTTTACATGCTCTGGAAGGTGATGACCCCTCAAGCCAGGAATGCCTTTGATTACACACACTGCAGCAGTTGCCCTGGCTTGATCCATCTTGAGCATCACAGCTACACTTTATAGAGTGCCTAACTCCCTGGGAACTGATAATGCATAAATCCAGCACCTCCTTTTAAAGGCTCTAATACCACTAGGTCCCTTTTTGGAATCCAAACACCGCATTTACTGGATCCACGACTAGACTAATACAAATGCTAGTGGGACTTAAAGACCCTCTTACAAGCGTTCAGGCTCCCTAGAGGCAGGAGGTTGAAGTCAGGCTGCAAAGTAGTATCAAACAAACAGGATTTCTTAGACTGGAGAAATTGTCAAGGGCCTAGGTTCAGGCAAGAATAAGGACTGCCTATATCTGACGTGGGCCTGAGCGAACTCCTTGGTCTTCCAAATGAAGGATTACATCATTCTAGAAAGAGTATCCCCACAAGATGGCAAGGCTAAGGTCAAGATGTCTTCAGACTCGCAATCCAAAGAGGAGGCAGGAGATGGGAGACAGCTGGTCTACATAGGCTAGTTCCTCCTTAGAATCTGAGAAGTTCTTGGGGAGTCCCGTTTTCTTTTAACAGAGTAAAGTCTAAAAGGGGGTCTCAAAATTTGGCTGTCTCGATTTAGTGAAATCCATAAAATCCTGAACGAGTCTGAAGAATTCTGATGAAGGAAGCTGGGTTTAAGTGGTTTGAAGCTTAGGCAGTGAAAGCTAAGGTAAACAACTGGATGATTTAGCTTCAGAGATTTGCGCCCAAAGTTTGGGAATAGAATTGGAGAGAAAGGCCTTAGGCCATGGACGGGTGAGTGTGAACTGAATCCAGTCGGTGTCCATTAAATGTCTTCTCACACAATGATGAGGGATGTTGCCCTCATCCTCTATAACTAGCACTATCAGAAGCCAAGGCCTGCAAAGTAGCTCCACACTTAATAGATGCCAGTAAGATTTCGGATCAAGTGGACATCAAGGGAGATGGTGTGGAACACACCATGGGATTGCTCCACAGGTAGTCAGATGAGGGCTGTGAAGATGTCTTACCATTTTTGAAAATCTCGAGCCTGGTGGGATTGTAACATTGAGACTGTCGGACTCCCTAATACTTCTCTTTTGGATGCACCATCTTCCATTTTTTTTAATGATCTCTGAAACGGTCCAGCGGAAACTTACACCTAGGCCAAAAGTGGGATTTTTGCTGTAATAACTTCTCCAGGGATTCAGCTGTATACTTAATTGCTCTACAGTTAATAATCAAATTGGAGACAACTTGGCATTTCATGCTCCAGACCCAAGCAGAAAAGCCAAATAGAATGAAAGTCTCCGAGGAATTTGCTTCCCATGCTTATGCAATTACTGACTTTCCCAATGGAATAATTATTTGAAATTATCTACAGAAAACAGGCAATATTCATTACACTTTTACAGCAACACAAATACAAATGTCACCACCCAACTCTCCTTTATACCACCAATGTCCTGACACTGGAAAATGTGGGTATTTGCTGGGCCATGGGGCAAGGTGAGATCTGTGGTATTCTAAATGACTTTGGGTTTCTGCAGACAGGGAATCTGAACATTCAGTACTGTAACTGAACTACAAAGATCATTTCTCCATTAGAAAGGTAATTTACCAAATTCCCTAATGGAAACTTTATCTGGACTCTAACTGATGGCCTGGGCTGACAACACTATCAAATATCTGACTATTGTACCAAGAAGCATGAAAGAACTGAAGACAACAGACCATACATTTGGCTTTGTACTGATATGTGGAGATGTTTGGGGAGGGGGTAAGATCAGCTTAAGGGAGAAGAGAAGGGGAGTGGCTCAGAAACTCTGGTCAAATGTAGGACTGTCTGCTGCTGAGATCCCTGAAGTTATGACTGCAGCCATGACAATGATCATCATTTTGTAGTCTTTTCTGTACTAAATTTCCAGCCTATCTTACTGAATCCAGATTTTAATTCTGATGATCCAGATACTACTCCAATGAACATTTTTTTTTCTTCTTTTTGGCCAGATGGCCCACTATCATCCATGTATCCATACTTTAAGCCATGTATTACATTTATCAATACATCCCCTTTCAATTTAGTTTTTTTTTTTTTGTAACCACAAAATCTATACATATTGCAAATCAAGGACTGTGAAGGAATCTTTAAAATCTTTCTATATTCATAGATCTTTATTTGCATGTTCTATAATCAATGGAAATACAGCCAAATCAGTATGTATGTGTTAAACATGTGTCACAAATTAATATGCTAAGTTGTTGGTTTGGAGGGCTTTAAAACTTGCCTGACCCAACAATTATATGCCTTCTACACAAGAAAATAGCACTCGGGACTCCTTAATAAACCAAAACACTTACGCTATCTCATACTCAAACAGGCTAATATATGACCTACTCTGCTCTGAAGAATTCCACCCAAAATCTTACTCATAAACCAGTCTATAATTGTAAAAAGAAAAACTTTTATTATCCCTTCATTCAGAGAAAGTTAATACACACTGAACATCTCCTCACACCCTTTCTCAAACCACAAGCTTCATTTGAGTACTGGCTAAAACCCTGCCTATAAAACAAGTATGACCAGTGGCTTATGCATCTGATGGAGCTGGCAGAGGAAAAGAATGACAACGTTCAGCCTGCTCATCTGCTTGGAAAGTGTTAGGGACACTGTAAACATGTGGCTGAAGTATGGACACATGGTGACAGTGGAGTTGTGAAGTCAGTTCTTGTGCATGTTGGAGAGGACAGGCAGCTTAAATCACAAAGGTAAAATGAGATTCCTTGCAGCACTACTGCAAGCCCCCATAATGTAAAACAAACATGTTAAAGGGAGTAGGGCATAACAGTGAAAAGCACTGGTGTGAGCATGTATGATACTGCAGGTAAACTTAGCTACTCCCTGCCTTCCAAAAGCTGTGGTATACTTCCCATTCTGCCAAGACAACCTCATCTGGGGTAGACAGTAGCAAACAAAGCTGCTGTCTCATTCCCCTTCTCTCCTCCACAAGACAGCACTATAAATGGGAGTAATATCAGGTGAGCTTGTCAGAAAATAAAGAACAGGTTGCCTGGTAGCCAACTGTCAAACTGGGACACAAGTCAAAAATGAACGCCATTCATTTAATACCAAAACTAATTATTGCAAAATTTACAAATTTTGATAAAAAATGTTATTTGAACCATTTATACCACATACAGTCTGCCTTTTTAAAGCAGCTACACATTTCTGTATCGGTTCTCTTATCCAAGAACTTCAAAACAGGACCTTGTGCACACTTTCTCAAGGTAATAAAATGCTTTATGCCCTTAAACAATTTTCTAAACAGTTTCAGCCACATTTGATACATCAGTGGTGTTTCACAGCCTGTTTTTTTTTTTTTTTTTTTACATCCAACAAGCTTTTGATTGATAAACTTTCTCAGGCATTAAATGAGGTGCATAGTTCATCTTACCTTGTACTAGTGTTGCCTGTTACACACCATATCTTCCAAGAGTTGGTGGCAGTCCATTAACCTTTAATGTTGTTGTGTGCTTGTTCCTCCCTGCAAAACATATGAAACCATTAAACCAGCAAGAAAATACACTTTCTGAAAATACAGTTCATATGAGGCGTCCACTGTGATGTATAATCCAATCTACCACCAAATCACACTCGGTGGACAAGGGCTACACTCAAAATCCACACCAATTATATAGGATGGCACAGGTTTTAAATCTCCTCCGTTTAAATGGAAAATTTGAGAGGTGGCTGTGGAGTGGAGATTCATCACTGGGACAAAGAGCAGAATAAGTTATTTCTTACATTTATTTCATTGAACTGCACTTCTTAACACTTATAATTGTGATACACAGCTAATCTACTACATTTTGCACTGTTATAAAGCTTTTTTTTTTTTACTATTTCACTGCATTTGTGTACCGTTTTATATTGTTTTAACTACTTTTCATCGCTAGTGTTTCATTACTGTAATTGCATTTTTACTGAATTACTTAACTGTAAACTGCTTTTTCATACTGAGAGTTGTATTTTATGTTTGTGAGTGCGGCTTTTCTGTACATTTTTTGTGAGGTTTCTGTGTTCTAGTCAAGTAGCATAGTCTGGATAGAGGCCTGCTGTTATCCAAGCCTAGTTGTTTCGTTTGTTGAGTTTCCTGTGTTTCTGGTAGCCATCTTCTGCTGACAGTGTCTTGTCTTCTCTGTTAGTGAGAGTAACAGAGTTGCCTGACCTTCTCTAGCACGAGTGATTGGTTGAAAGAGCAGGGCTAGCAGGACTGGGTAGTAAAATTCAAGCTTCTAGATTGTTCCATCTTTTCTAGTACTTAAATTCTGTGTCTGCAAGGGACTGTGCTTATTTTTACCAGGCTGTGGAATGGTGCTTCATCACTGGGACAAAGCAGAAATTCCCCAAGACTCCAAGAGCAGAATAAATTATTTCTTACATTTATTTCATTGAATTGCACTTAACACTTATAATTATGCTATACACCTAATGTACTACATTTTGCACTGTTATAAACCTTTTTCTTACTGTTTCACTACATTTGTGCACTGTTTCATACTGTCTTAACTGTATTTTTCATTGCTAGTGTTTCATTACTGTAATTGCATTTTACTGAATTACTTAACTGTAAACTGCTTTTTCATATGGAGTTTTATTTTCTGTTTGCGAGTAGCTAGTAGCTGTAGTATAGTTCCCCACCCTCCCTTCCTGTTGGTGTCTTGTTATACTTGGTGGCTTTGCAGTTGACCACCCCTACTATAAATTTGATCTGGGACACTCCTCCCAGTCTAGTGTCATTGGCTCATTCTACCCAATACAGAGAGCATTTGAGAAGGCCAACCCACTTAGTTTCTTAACCTTGAATTATATTCTGTTCCTCCTTTCTCCCTTTCCACTTTATATAAAAAACATTTTGCTAGAATTTACCATTGCTAGAATCTCCTTGTGTTCTGACTGTGCTTCTCGAACAATCTGGAAATATAGAGCTGATAAGTATATTTTTTGGCACTTTTTAACTGTTTAGAGTTCTGCACTGTCTTACTTTTTGCTTGACTGAATTTATATATTTGCTGGCATTGTTTTCTGATACTCTACGTGCCTCCATTTTGATTTTTTCCTAATTTACTGCTTTCTGCACGTTTTTAGTCATTTTTTTAATTTTAATTGCATTTATTTAAACTGTATTTGCTTTAATATTGCTACAGACTCAATGTTACTAAGCACCCTGGAATCTATCAAGGTCCAACCCAACACTCTCATACTAGCAGACTTCAACTACCCCTCCATCAACTGGGAAAACTACTTGAGCACCAATGCACTGGCCCAACGCTTCCTGGAATTCATCAATTCCAATGCCCGGGACCAGTTCATTTTTACCGACTAGCTAACTTGCACTGCATTTGAATTGTTTTACTGCTGTTTTAGCTGCTTTTCTGTTAAAAAAAAAATTCTAAGCTTGTTTCCCACCTTTCCTGTAACTAGTCTAGTCCAGACACAGATTTGCTGTATGTAAGCTTCTGAGCCCCCCAAGCCTTTGTGTTGGATGGAAGCCTTCTTGCTCATCAGTGGGAGTGGCAAGCACTAGGTAGTTTCTGGCCCATAAATTGTAGTTTAATGGCTGTTAGGGGAGTTTTTCCACCCCCTTCAACTTTCTGGTTTAAAAACCCATGTTTGCGCTTGTTTCCCGCCTTTCCTGTAACTAGTCTAGTCCTGATACAGATTTGCCATATTCAGGACTGTTTGTAAGCCTCTGAGCCCTCCCCCCACACCTTTCTGTGTTGGAGGGAAGCCTTCTGGCTTATCAGTGGGAGTGGTAAGCACTAGGTAGACTATCTACCACAAGAGGAGTAGTTTCTGGCCCAGAAATTGTAGTTTAGTAGCTGTTTGGGTAGCTTTTCCATCCCCTTCAACTGTTTGGTTTAAAAGCCCACATTTGCACTTGTTTCCCACCTTTCTTGTAACTAGTCTAGTTCTGATACAGATTTGCTGTATCCAGGACTGTTTTTAAGCTTCTGAGCCCCCCAAGCCTTTCTGTGTTGGAGGGAAGACTTCTAGGTTAATCAGTGGGAGTAGTAAGCACTAGGCAGCCTATCTACCACAAGAGGAGTGGTTTCTGGCCCAGAAATTGTAGTTTATTGAATGTTTGGGCAGTTTTTCCATCCTTTTCAACTTTCTGGTTTAATAGCCCGCATTTGCACAGGTTTGCGCTTGTTTAAGCTCCGCTCAGAGGCAAAGAGCTGAGGTAAATTATTACTGAAGCCAGAAAGTCTACTCTTCAGTTTTCCCTTAGATCTTGCTAGTTTTTTTCTCTCTTGCACTTCAAAGAGCCTAAACGCTTTGCTCTTCAACAGGTTTTTGTAGCAATTATTACAGCACACCCAAGAGCCATCAGCACTAGTCGTTCTTCACGGAAATAGTTCCAGTGCTTAGTAGTTACGATCACACCTCCTGGCATGATTAAAGGGCAGTTTCCTGTACTTTCTCCTATTAACCTGGTGCACTTGGGCATTCTTAGGCAGTGTAGCAACTGTCTCATGTACACAGACAACTCTCTTCTATTGCTTCCCAACAAACACTTGTGAAAGATGCACTTATCACCAAACTGGAAGCTATGCACTCTCCAGCCAAGACCAGACTAGCTAGTCATGAGGAGAAGGTCAACACCTGCACCACACCACATGGAACACAAAGCCCTCCAGAACACCCACATAAAAACAAACCACACACCCACCTTTGCTTAGGCACTCAATTAGAAATTTACCCAAACAGCAGATACCTCCAACACAGAAACACACTCTACCACCATAACACAGCACAAACCACAGGACACACAGCTCACCTCCACTGTGTGCTCCTCAACCTAAGCCCCTAAGACTAAAAACCTTGCCCAATGCAGTAATCATAGGTGACAATAGTGAGGCACACAGATGTCCCACTCACTAGGTTGAATAAGGAGAAGGTAACAGCTGTCTATCAGGTGCCAGAATCAGACAACACGCACTCAGGTCACTCCACAACAAGTACAAGTATGACTCTGTCATTGTCCATGTGGGTGTGAATGACCTGCAATGCACCTCCCTGGACTACATGAAGACAGACATGGTGGAGCTCTCGGATTATGTGGCCCAAGCAGGTATGGCACTAGAACTGAGCAGTATCCTATTGTCACCCAGAATGATACCTCAGTACAAACAAAAAATGGTTGACTTCAACAATTGGCTAAGTTTCTGGTGTCATTCTAAGGGGCTCCAGTATCTGTCTGCTTGAGATGACATGACTGACTGACCTCGATGCTTTGTCAGAGATGGCCTGCATCTGTCACCCCTGGGTTTCCGGGTACTGGCTAAGGCTCTTGCCACCCCTATAGGGCCTTTTTTAGGCAGTATTCCAAAGACCAAATTACCACCGTAACAGCTATAAATAAATGCAATCTGAGGGTCATGCGGCTCAATGCTAGAAGTCAATCTCAAGATGCACCTTTTCAAAGCACTCCTCAAAATAGAGAATATAGACATTTGTGCTGTAATTGAGATCTGGTTTAAAGTGACAAAGCGCCACTGTGCTACCAGGCTATAACTCATTCCACACCTTTTGGCCCCCAAAACATGGGCTGAAGCTCCAAAGGTGGTGGTGTCTCCATATTCATAAAGGATATGCACACCTCCAGACTAGTACCCCAGCATAATGCATCTGAGATACTTCAGGTACAACTAACATTGGGTAAGACTGTGATCCAGGTCATAGCCTGCTACCGGTCCCAAACCATGTCCCTAGACTCTCACTCCATGTTACTAAGCACCCTGGAATCTATCAAGGTCCAACCCAACACTCTCATACTAGCAGACTTCAAATACCCCTCCATCAACTGGGAAAACTACTTGAGCACCAATGCACTGGCCCGACGCTTCCTGGAATTCATCAATTCCAAAGCCCAGGACCAGTTCATTTTTACCCTGACTAGATGAAGCAACATCCTTGACTTGCTTATTACTAACATGGGCAACTGTTGCTCTACACCAATAGTCAATTCCTTCCTGGTTAGATCCGACCACAAACTAATCTCCATGGAAATCCACATCTCAACCACACCCCCCGCAAAGGTATCCACCATGAAAAACTTCACCAAAGCTGACTTTGGACTACTAAAAACAGAGGTGGCCAACTTTCCGGCACCCATGCCAATAGAAAATAGATGCAGGACTGTCAAATCATACACCAATGCACTGTATGAACATGTACATAAATGCATGGAACTAGCCATAACAGCTCCAAGATGCTCTTCTCCCAAAAAAAAAAAAAGGCCAGTCTGGTGGGCCACTGCCATTAATAAACTCTACAACAGAAGGAAGAAACTGTTGTATAAAAAGGTGAAGTCATAAGACTGGAAAAATTCCCTTATTAACCTCAACAAAAAGTTGAGATCCCTCATCAAAACCTTCAAAGCCAGCTACAAAGGCAGAATTGTGGCAGACACTAAAAACAACCACAAAGCCTTCTTTAGTTATATCAAGAATCTCCATGGCAATACCCAGATTTGCTCTGTTACTGCACAATGGTACCTTCTATACTGAGCAGACACTTTGCCAACATACTGGCCAACAGATTCAATGCCAACTTTACCCCTCTCTCACCCCCTAAAGGACCAATTTCAATACCAGAAGAATGCCAGGCACCCTGCATTACTGCAGCACAGGTAAAAGCTGCATTGTCTAAGGGCCAAGAATATAGCTTCCATGGGACCCAACAATATCCCTGGCTGTGTTCTACATGAATTACAAAGTGAACTGGCACCACATTTGTGTTGCTCAGTTCACTTACAGGCTTTGTCCCTACTGAATGGTGCACTGCTACAGTCATCCCTCTCCATAAAGGAGGAGCGACTACAGACCCAGGAAAATATCGTCCCATTAGCCTGACGAGTCTGATATGCAAGGCTATGGAGCACATCATCATGGACCTAATTAATAAGGATATAGGGAATTTCCAAACTCTACATCCCACGCAATTTGGTTTTGTGAAAGGTAGATCATGCCTGCTCAACCTGGTTGACTTCTTTAAGTCAGGTCACCAGAGCGGTGGATGAAGGTAAGGCAGTTCATACAGCCTACCTTGATCTGGCCAAAGCCTTTGATACCATTCCTCACTCAGGAATTATTGATAAACTCGCCAAACTAGGCATCAACCTCTATAGCATTAGGTGGGTTGCAAATTGCCTCACAGACAAAACACAGTGTGAAAGTAGTTGACTCAAAGTCAGACTGTTGACCAGTCACGAGTGGAGTTCCACGGGGATCGGTCCTGTGTCCTCTCCTGTTTGGCATCTACTTCTCAGAGGTCCAGGCCAACACGGAGGTACTCTGGCTGACCAAATTCGCAGACTGCAAGCTGGGAGCCATTACTAACTGCCCAAGTGATGCAGACATCCTACAGAAAGGACGCAGTGAGACCAATGACTGGTGTCAAAAAGTACAGTTGTGTACACTTACCATAAATGTAGATATTGAGTGTATTCACTGTTGCAGTCATTACATTTGGGTAATCTGCTGGCAGGTTGCCCTCAGTCGGCCTGATTAACAAAGTCTTGAGTCCTGCATTGGTTGCTGTCCCTTCTTCCATGACGTCAGGTCGTCAGGGGTATAAAGCATGCAGCTGACATTACCTCAGTTTTTCTTGCCCCAGATGTCAGGTGCCCCCCGAATGGGGAGCAAAATAAAATTTTAAACACAAAAATATACCTCCAACCAAAAGCAAATACACCAAAAAGGCTTTTAAGCATAGTAACAGAAAGCAGAGGTATAGTCAGAAAAAAACGGGGCTGGAGGGAGGGTAACCAGGACTGCAACAGTGAATACACTCAAACATCTACATTTATGGCAAGTGTACACAACTGTACTATGTCCTTCATGTTTCACTGTTGCAGTCATTACATTTGGGTAGATTCCCAAAGCTATGGTTGGGAGGATGGATTTATACAACATTAGGACCAGCTATAAGGCCCTGCAAGACAGCAGTGGCAAAGCCAGCTCTGGATTTAGAGAAAATTGGTAAATAATGCTTGGTGAAAGTATGAAGTAGCAGCTTCTAGAATATCCCTGGTAGGAACACCTCTGCGAAAAGCTGCAGAAGTAGATGCAGCCCTGGTGGAATGAGATCTGATCCCCTGGGGGATAGGTTTTCCATGGTGCTTATAGCAGCAATAAATGCAATGGCTTATCCATTTAGAAATGGTTTGTTTTGAAATAGCCTTTCCCTCTGCCCCTGCAGTGAATGCTACCAGCAGTTGTTCAGATTTTCTTTGACTTTTAGTCCTGTCCAAGTAGAATCTAAGTTGTCTGTGCACATCCAATGAATGCAGAATCCGTTCCTCTTTGTTTTGTGGATTGGGAAAGAAAGTTGGCAAATGCATGGACTGATTAAGAGCCACACTGGATATCACGGGCATGAAGGATGGATTGGTCCCAAGTGACACCCTGTCTGCATGAAAGACTCCACTGCCATAAGGGCCTGTAACTCAGAAATCCTTCTAACTGAAGTGATTGCTAGAAGGAAGGCTGTTTTCCAAGAAATAAATTTTAAGTCTGCAGTAGCAGCTGGCTTGAAAGGAGGTAGAGTGAGTTTCTCCAATACAAAATTAAGGTCCCAGGCAGGGGCTGGAGCTCTCCTGGGTGATCTCATGTTTTTGGCCCCTCTGAGGTACTGCTTGAGCAGAGGATGAGAGAAGAGGGGAGGTTCTGTGTTATAATGAGCTGAAATGGCTGAGGCGTGGATTTTAATGGAGGAAAAAGACAGGCCCTTGTGAAGTATCTCAGTTAAGTATTGTAAAATCTGAGGTAAACTGGGCGCTGCTGTCATCATTCCTTGAGACAGATTCCAAGTACAGAATCTTTTCCATTTGTCAGCATAAGATTTTCTAGTACTAGGTCTTCTCGCCTCTAAGATGACATCCATCACAGGCTTGCTGAGAGATGCTAAGGGTGAATTTAAGTGATTAACCAAGCTGCAAGGTTCAATGTTGGGAGCTGAGGGTGCAGAATCAGGTTCTCCTGCGGAGACAGTAAGGTAGGTGTCTGAGGCAGGTGCCATGGTGATATTTGTGACACTGCGCATGAGCGGGTACCAGTGTTGGCATGGCCAGTCTGGAGCAATCAAAATCATTCTTGGTTGTCCTGTTTGGCTTTTAACAGAACTTTGCAGAGTAGAGGCAGAGGTGTAAAGGCGTGGACTGATAGGTTTTTCCAGCTGAAGGACAGAGCATCCACTTTCCAGGCTTTTTTGTGGGGAGTCCTTGTGCAAAATTTGTCCACCTGGTAGTTCCAGGGGGAGGCAAATAGATCTATGTCTGAGCTCCCCCATTTGCTTGTCAAAATGTTGAAAATCCATGGTTCCAGTCTCCACTCATGTGGGTCCATGAGATTTCTGCTTAGTCCATCTGCCAGTGTATTTAATTTTCCTGGCAGGAATTGAGCTTGTAGGTGCACTTCGTAGGCTCAAGGCCGGGTTCCACAATGCCATGGCCAGTCTGCAGAGGGGGTAGGAATGTGTAGCCCCCTGCTTGTTTATGTACCACATAACTGTAGTGTTGTCCATCTTTACCATTAGTTGTCCTGGAAGAATGTAGTCCTTGAAGGCTGTCAGAGCATTCTGTACAGCTAACATTTCTTTTTGATTGATAGGTAGGTGCATTTGATTTGGGTTCCATTTGCCCTGAATGCACTTCCCTGCCAGTTGAGCCCCCCCATGCATAGTCTGATGCACCTGTATTTAGGGTTTGGGCAGCAGGGGGTAGCGTGAATGTTAGTCCCTTGTTTTGGTGGCAGGCCTCTGCCCACCATAGGAACTCCGGGCAAAGGCAAGGTATGATAGGAATCATTGTTTCCAAGCTGTGACAATGTTGACTCCATAAACTTTTTAAGTACCACTGAAGTTTCCTCATATGCAGTCTTGCATATGGAATTAGAAGAATGCAGGAGGCCATGAACCCCAAGGCTTGCATAATTTGTCTTGCAGATAGGGATTTTGTGGCCACTTGTTTGAACTAAGTTACCAAATGAATTTGCTTCTCTGGCATGAGGAAAGCCATCTGGGCAGTAGTATTCAAGCTTGCACCCAGGAATGTTATCTGTTGAGAGGGTACCAGTTGTGATTTCTTTTCATTTATGGTGTACCCTAGACAAGTTAGAACCCTTTTTACAAACACCAGATGATTTAGAAGTATAGCCTGGTTTCCTGCCTGAATTAGACAATTGTCCAGGTATGGATATATCTGAATATTTCTTTGCCTGCAAAATGCAATTACTGGAGCCAGGCACTTTGTGAATACCCTGGGCACAGTAGACAAGCCAAAGGGCAGTGCAGAGAACTGATAATGCAAGTAGCCTGCTTTGAAGCGTAGGTATCTTCTGCAAGATCCCCTGATTGGGATATGCAGGTAAGCTTCTTTTAAATCTAGAGTTGCCAACCAGGCATCTTTGCCTAGCATAGGAAGTAACTGGTGAAGAGTCTGCATTCTGAATTTTGGAATGTCCAGAAAGGTGTTTAGAGTAGACAGGTCCAGAACTGGACGCCATGATTTGTCTTTTCTGGGTACCAGGAATAGCCTGGAATAGAAACCTTGTCCCTTTTCCCCTTCTGGTACTGGATGAATAGCCTCCATGTGTAAGAGGGAAAGTACTTGTTTCTGAGCCTCTGCCCACTGATTTGGGGGCAGGTCTGGCCATCTGTTTGGTGTTGGCAAAGTGTGGAAATGAAATCTGTATCCCTGGGTCACTATATTTAAAACCCATCTGTCATGGGTTATGAGTTCCCAGTTTTCTGTATGAAAAGCAATCTTTCCTCCCAAAGGGGCGGCTGAAAGGTAAGTGCTTGGTAATTTTAAAGGAAAGTCATTGAGACTGTTTACCATGGGGGGGTCTTATTTCCAGCTTTGGAAGTGGAGGCCCCCCCATTGCTTAGGTCTGAGAGTCCCCTGGGACTGAAACCTGGTGCTTTTGGTGTGTCTGGATTTGGCTTGAGAGATCTGGAAGGAGCTGGAAAGGACCAATTCTTGGTAGGCCAGTGCCTACTAAATCTTGGAGGTTGCACTTATAAGAAATATTTTACAGTTTGCATAGATTTAGCTTCATCTTCCATCTTTTTTAAAACTTCTTCAGTCTTATTGCCAAACAGGCGGTCCTAATTTAAAGGAGCATCCAATAATTTTGCTTTAACATGATCAGGCAGAGATTGCTCCTTAAGCCAAGCATGCCTTCTAAGCACAGTGCCAGTAACAGCAGCCCTGCAAGAGGCCTCTAAAGAATCAAAACCGCATTGCAAAGTATGTTTTCCAACTTGTTCAGTAGAATGCAATAAATCCTGTAAATCTTTATTTTCCACACAATCAGAAAAGTACAGTTTTGTACCTACCATAAATGTAGATGTTTGAGTGTATACACTGCTGCAGTCATTACACTTGGGTTATCCTGCAGTCAGGCGGTTCCCCAGTCGGTCTGAGTTCCAAAGTCTTGGTCCGGCGTCGGTTGCTGTCGCCTCCTCCCTGACGTCAGTGTGACAGGGGTATATAAGATGCAGCAGACGCCATTTTCTTCAGTTTTTCTTGCCCCAGATGTCAGGTGCCACTAAATAGGTAGGCAATTCCAATTGCTAATACAACATACATAATAAAAGCAAAAAACAACTTACAGTTACCAGCAAATACTCCCCATAGGTAGTAAGGGTAGAAGACATAGGTACGTACCAGCCAGTAAGAGGGGAAGGAGGGAGGGTGACCTGGACTGTAGCAGTGTATACACTCGAACATCTACATTTATGGTAGGTACAAAACTGTACTATGTTCACTCATTACACTTGGGTAGAATTCCAAAGCTGAGGAAGGGTGGCTGGTTCTATAAGGCATTAGGGGTGGCTATAAGGCCCTGCAGCACTGCAGTGGCGAAGCCAGCTCTGGATTTAGAGTATAGGGGCAGATGGTAATGCTTGGTGAAGGTATGTACAGAACTCCAAGTTGCTGCTTCCAAAATATCCTTGGTACGTACTCCCCTGAGGTAGGCAGTTGAAGTGGCTGTTGCCCTGGTGGAGTGAGATCTAATGCTGCTAGGTACAGGTATGTGTAGCAGAAACGTATGCAATGTCATATCCATTTTGAAATGGTCTGTTTTGAAATGGCTTTTCCCTGTGCTCCTGCAGCATATGCTACCAATAATTGCTCAGATTTTCTGAAAGCTTTGGTTTTGTCCAAGTAGAAGCGTAACTGCCTGTGAATGTCCAGAGAGTGCAGTAGTGTCTCCCCTTTATTCTGTGGTTTAGGATAAAAAGATGGCAGGTGAGTAGTTTGGTTTTCAGCCACACTGGATACCTCCTTTGGCATAAAAGTAGGGTTAGTTCTTAAAGACACCCTGTCCTGGTGGAAAATGAGGAAAGGTTCCACTGCCATTAGTGCCTATAATTCTGAAACTCTTCGTGCTGATGTTATTGCCAGGAGCAAAGCAGTTTTCCAAGAGATATATTTTAATTCTGCTGTGCTGGCTGGCTCAAAAAGAGATAAAGTTAGCTTCTCCAAAACAAAGTTGAGGTCCCAAGTTGGAGTAGGTACTCTACGGGGCAGTCTTATGTTTTTAGCCCCTCTGAGGTACTGTTTTAACAGAGGATTAGAGAAAATTGGTGGATCCGTGTTGTAATGAGCAGAGATGGCCAAGGCGTGGATCTTGATGAATGAGAAGGAGAGTCTTTTGTCCAGCATCTCAGATAAGTATTGTAGTATCTGAGAAATGTTTGGGACAAGAGGGTCAAGGCCGTGAGCTTGGTTCCAGGCACAGAATCTCTTCCATTTATCCAAATAGGCTTTCCTGGTACTAGGCCTCCTGGCCTCCAGAATAACATTCATGGAGAGAGGCATTGCTTGCTTGACTAAGGAATCTTCCATGCAGCTAGGTTTAAGGTCTTTAGCTGGCTGTGTAGTATTTGTTTGTTGTGCTGAGTCAGCAGATGTGGGATTTGAGGCAAAATCCAGGGTGGTTCTTGTGCTAAGCTCCTTAAGATTGGGTACCAGTGCTGGCGTGGCCAGTCTGGTGCAATCAAGAACATTTTTGGCTCTTCCTGCCTGGCTTTTATGAGTACCTTTGGCAGGAGAGGTAGTGGTGGGAAAGCATATACTTGTACGTTGTCCCAGCTGAATGAGAGGGCATCCACTTTCCATGCTTGTGGATGGTAACTCCTTATGCAGAATTTTTGTAGCTGGCAGTTTATTGGGGATGCAAACAGATCTATGTCCGGGCTCCACCATTTCTGTGTTATCATTCTGAATATTTGTGGATTCAACTCCCATTCATGGGGATCCATGATGTTTCTGCTTAAGTCGTCTTCCAGGGTGTTTTTCTCTCCTGGCAGGAATTGTGCTTGCAGATGAACTTGAAGGTTTATAGCTGTATTCCACAGGGTCATAGCTTGACTGCATAGGGGGTAGGAGTGAGTGCCCCCTTGCTTGTTTATGTACCACATAACTGTGGTGTTGTCTGTCTTTAGTAGTAGTTGTCCTGGATGTAGCAGGTCCTTAAAAGCAATAAGGGCATTTTGTACAGCTAGCATCTCTTTTTGATTGATGTGAAAATGCCTTTGTTCTGCGGGCCACGTGCCCTGAATACATTTGCCTGACATGTGTGCTCCCCAGGCATAATCCGATGCATCTGTTGTCAGTGTTTGCCTGGCTGTGGGTTGTGTAAAAGGCTGTCCCTTGTTGAGGTGACAAGCTTGAGCCCACCATTGAAACTCCTGTTGAAGGCAAGGGATTAGTGGTATAACCGTTTCCAAACTTTGACAGTGTTGAGACCATACATTCTTTAGGTACCATTGTAGTTTCCTCATGTGCAGTCTGGCATATAGAATTAGTAGTATGCAGGATGCCATGTAACCCAAGGCCTGCAGAATTTTTCTTGCAGGGAGTTGGGTCTTTGTTGCCATCAATTGAAAGTATTGAGTCAGTTGTCCTTGTTTGTCTGGCGTGAGATAAGCCATCTGGGCCGTTGTGTTCACGCTAGCACCCAGGAATATAATCGCTTGTGAGGGCACTAGTTTTAATTTCTTTTCCTTTACTGTGTACCCCAGGCAATTTAACTTTTTTACAAACGCCAGATGGTTTAGAAGAATATCTTTGCTCTCTGCTTGAATCAGGCAGTCGTCCAGGTACAGATAAATTTGAATTCCTTTGTCTGCAAAATGCAATTACTGGTGCCAGGCACTTTGTGAAGACCCTGGGCGCAGTAGATAAGCCAAAGGGCAGTGCAGAGAATTGGTAGTGCATTGAACCTGCTATGAATCTGAGGTATCTTCTGCAATTTTGTCTGATAGGGACATGCAGGTATGCCTTTGAGGTCCAAAGTCACGAGCCAAGCTTTCTTGCCCAGCATGGGAAGAAGCTGCTGTAATGTCAACATTTTGAATTTCGGAACATCCAGGTAAGTGTTTAGAGATGAAAGATCCAGAATGGGCCTCCAGGCTTTGTCCTTTCTGGGTACCAGAAGGAGTCTTGATTAAAATCCTTGTCCTTGCTCTTGTGATGGTACATTTTGAATAGCTCTCATATCAATGAGTGCTGTAATTTGTTTTTGAGCCTCTGCCCATTGATTTGGTGGCAGATTTGGCATTCCTTTTAACCTTGGCAGAGTGTGAAAGTGGAACCTGTAATCTTGAAATACAATGTTGAGAACCCATTTGTCTTTGGTGATCATTTGCCAATTGTGGTAGAAGAGTGCCAGTTTTCCTCCCAAGGGGGCTGCCAAGAGGGATTGGTTTAGCAGCTGTAGTGGGAAGTCATTGGAGGTGCTTTTTATATGGTTGAGGCCTGTCTTCCCCTTCTTTCTGGCCTGATGTAACCCATTGTCGAGGCCTGTAAGGACCTTGTGTGTGACCTCTACCTCTTGGACGTCTATCTTCCCCTTTGAGGTCTGTCTGTAATTGGAAAGGACCAATTCTTAGTTGGGCAGTTTCTGCTAAATCTAGGAGGCTGAACCTGTAAGAAATCCTTCACCGTTTGCATAGATTTTGCCTTATCCTCCATTTTCTTTAATAACTCTTCTGCCTTAACTCCAAATAACACATCCTGCTGCAAAGGTGTATCCAATAATTTTGCTTTAACATGATCTGGTAACATATGTTCTTTTAACCAAGCATGTCTTCTAATGACAGAGCCTGTAACTGCTGCTCTGCAGGAGGCCTCTAGAGAATCATAACCACATTGCAAAGTATGCTTTCCCACTTGTTCAGCTGCATGCAATAAATCCTGCATTTCTTTAAAATTAGGAGGATCTGATTATGGAAGCATTTTTTGTTTCAACTGAGACAGTAAAAATTGCTGATATTTTAGCATGTGAAACTAGCAATTTAAGGCTCTCATTGCTAAAGTTGCAGACGTATATACTTTCTTTCCCCATCTGTCTAATGCTCTGGAATCTCTGTCAGAGGGAACCGGATTCTTGGCTGATGAGGCCTTAACTCCTTTGGGTCCCTGAGAAATAGTTTCAGGGTCAGCTACAGGGCTTTTATACAGAAATTTATGTGAGTCAGAGACTCTAGTATCTGTCAGGTTTAACAGGGGCTGGAGGTAAGGAATCAGGATTTAAGCTGGATTCAGTATGCACATCATCTACAATATCTAACACTGGCGGAATAGCAAGGGGTCTGTGTTGAGGTAATAAAAGGAAGTCTCTGATCCTTTTCTTGGATTCTGAGTAATCCTGGCCTTCCCAGTGGAAATGCTCCCTCATGGTATGGAGGGTTTACCCAAAGGAGTAGTCCTCAGGCAGTGAGGCTGATGGAATTGATTCCTCAGCATCAGAATTCTCATAAGGGGGTAAAGAGGTATCCTAGGTCTGAGGATGAATCAAAAGAGATGAACACCTGGTCGGATGAGTCATAATCTGCATTCTAACTAGGCCTTTTATCAGAAGGGGGATGGGACCCCCTGATCAGAGTGATTAGGTCTTCGGCCATTTTGAGCATTTGTTTCTTAGGCATGAAGGCCTGTCCTGGAGAATGCTGTATTTGTTTCTTTGACTTTAATGGAGGATTAGACTTAGCTTAACTGAGTAGGTCTGAAGACACCCTCTGTAGCTGTGGGGGTTGCTCAGCTACTCCAGATCCTTCTGAAAGGTTAGTCTCGGTAGGCTGAAGAACTTGTGCGTCCGAAGGCCCAGCCATCTCCACGTGGGAGTCAGAGGTGGCTTGTGGTTCTACAGAAGTGGTCGTCAGGGGCTGTGAAGGCACCTCGCTGAAAACCGGAGAACCGGTGACTGGCCTAGAAGACGCCTAGTCAGTTTTGGGCCTCGGATGCCTATCCTTGTCTCTGTGCTTTTTGTGTATTCCGGTCGTCGGAAGTTCCGACGGCATGATATAAATGAATTTTCTACCAAAATAATGTCGGGCAAAATCAAATAGACGTTTAATAGTGCGCTTGTTAAACCTAGCACAAAACCGACAACCAATAACGCCGTGGTCAGGGCCTAGGCATGGGATACAATAGGAATGGAAATCCTTATGAGGAATTTGCTTCCCATAAGAAATACAGTTATTAACTTTTACTGACATCAGTCTGAGGCAAGAAAAACTTTCCCCAACGGAGTACTTAGCTTTGTAGAAGACTTCGGTTCTGGATTCGGAATGAAAATCTCAGGAGACGGCCGACCGGCACTTGCAAACTGGCGTCGGCTGCATCTTATATACCTGTCACACTGACGTCAGGGAGGAGACGACAGCAACCAACACCGGACCACGACTTTGGAACTCAGGCCGACTGGGGAACCGCCTGACGGCAGGATAACCCAAGTGTAATGACTGCAGCAGTATGTAGTATGTTTTCCAGCTTGTTCAGCAGAATGCAGTAAATCTATTTTCCACACAGTCAGAAATCAACATAATTTTCTGTTTAAGCAGTCCAATAATATGCTGTTGATATTTTAACATATGAAATTGGCAGTTTAAAGCCCTGATAGCCAAGGTTGCAGAAGTATAAACCTTTTACCCCATCTATCCAGCGTCCTGGAGTCTCTATCAGAAGGGGTAGGATTTTTAGCAGTAGAAGCCTTAATACCCTTAGGCCCCAGAGAAATGGTTTCAGGATCTGCAACAGGATTTTTGAAAAGGAACTTGTGGCAGTCAGGAACCCTGGAGTATCTGTCAGGTTTACAAGGAGCTGGAGGGCAGGGAATCGGGGGCCATACTGGATTCCAAAAACACATCAACAATGTCTAGTACAGGAGGTATAGCCAAAGGCCTATGCGGAGGTAAAAGAAGAAAATCCCTAAGCCTCTTTTTTTAATCAGAGAATTCCTGACTTTCCAGGGGAAATATTCCCGCAAGGTATGTAAAGTTTCACCAAAAGAGAAATCCTCAGGGGGGGGAGCAGAGGGAATAGAATCCTCTGCATCAGAATCCTCATAAGTAGATATCAACAAATCCAAGTCATTAGAAGAGTCACACGAAACAGAATCCTGATCAGAAGAGTAAGTCAAGCTCAGGCCTAAGCCTCTTAGAAGGCGGGAGTTGACTGCCCCTGATTAGAGTAATTAGATCTTCAAGCCATTTTGATCATTTGTTTTTTTAGGCATATGGGCCTGAACATGTGGCCTGGGTGTCGGTTTTTTCAACATAGATCGAAATTTAGACTTTAGTATTGAAGGTGGAGTTGGTTTGATATGCAAGTCTGTAGGCCTGAATACACCCTCAGAAGCTGGTGCCTGCACCGCGGCTCCGGACCCATCCAAGGTAGAGACATCTGCGGGTTCCATAGATGAAGTATCTCGTGGCATACCAGACTCCGAATGGGTCTCAGTAGAAACCTATGAGTCAGAAGTAGTGGGTATCAGGGGCTGCAAAAGCACCTCACTGAGTACTGGCGAACTGGCGACTGGCTGAGAAGCATCATCGTCAATTTTGGATCTCAATGGCCTGTCTCTGTCTATCTTTGCGTTTTTTCAAAATCCCGGTAGTTGGATGGCTAACCGACATAATTTCTGGATAATTAAATTGAGAACAGAAATATTTAGAGGCAAAAATGTACGGACGATGGATAGTGCACTGATTAAATAAAGCACAAAACCGACAGCAAGGTATATCGTGGTCAGGGCCTAGGCAAGGAATACAGTACAGATGAAAATCTTTGTGAGGTATTTGCTTTCCACAAGTAATGCAATTAACTTTTACTGACATCAGAAGGAGCAAGAAAAAGTTTCCCCAATGGGGTACTTAGCTTTAAGTTGAAGACTTCGGTTCTGAAACTCAAATGAAAATTTCAGGAGTCAGCCGACCGGCACTTGCCAACTGCTTCTGCTTTGGGCACCGCACGGCAAGAAAGACTGAGGTAATGTTGTCGGCTGCATGTTTTATACCTATGGCGACCTGACGTCATGGAAGAAGGGACAGCAACCGACGCATGACCCAAGACTTTGTAATCAGGCCAACTGAGGGCAACCTGCCAGCAGATTACCCAAATATAATGACTGCAACAGTGAAACATGAAGAACATCCATGGCCTTAATGCCAAAAAGTGTGTCATCATCCCCTTTGGGAAAAACTTAGTTCCCACTAATTACCACATCAATGGGAGCCCACTGAACACTGAAGGCGTTAAGAGATCTGGGGACACAGGTTGACAGCAACCTCTCTGACCATCACATTGCCACTGTGGTCAGAAAGTCCTTCTGTGTGGCACATCTCATTACCAAAGGTTTTGCATCCAAGAAGAAAGAGGTCATCATTTCTCTCTACTCTTCCCTCATTAGATCAGAGTGTATAATGCCCCATTTGGCATGTACCTCACCTGCACGAAGAGGATCCTAGGCCTTAAACACATGTCCTATGTGGACAGACTAAAAAAAAAACTCCAGCTATTCTCTGTCTCATCTACTAAGAGGCAATCTCTGCTTGACTTACAAAGCCACGTCTGACCCAGCTGTGTTAAAATGCTACATCTAAAGAAAACGTCAATTCCTCTGCACCACATGCTCCAGAGACCTCAACCTCATTACCACAAATCAGCAGAACATGCTGAAGGGACAGGTTCATAACACAGAGACTACCCATGCTCCAGAATAGACTTCCCAATACATGTCAAGCACAGCACCTGACTAGCCCTCTTAAAGAGAAATTTTGATGAGTGGATGGGAAATAGAAAGTTCACCCCGGGATCACTAGTGGCTCTATTTGATAGAGGCACTGGGAACTAATGACAGGTAGCAAAATGCCAAGGCACGTCTATGGGCTACAATGAAGGTGACTAGCTCCCTAGGACACCTCAGAGTGGGTCCAGTAGTCTTTCAGTGCATGTTTACCAACAGTGTGAAATTTGATCATCTGTTATAGGTATTAAGTAGGACTTAGATAACTGAACTATGCTCATCATTCATACTGCCTCAGCAGCATATGGGTAGATTCCCAAAACTTACCTTACCTGGGAGAAGGAAGGATGAGGATCCAGGAGCCCCTGGAGAATGGTCCTAACAAAGCCTGCTCTGGAACTTGAGAAAAAATCCAGTTCATACTGCTTTGTACAAGTATGATGAATGGACCTGGTCGCTGTCTCTATAATGCTTCTAGAGTTCATTCCTTTCCAATATGCCACTGAAGAGGATAATGCTCTGGGGGAATATGCCCTACTCTTGCCGAAAATAGATTTACCATGGATGGAGAAACAAAAAACAATAGCAGAAGACAATCATCAAGCACTCAGAGGCAAGGTTGACCCTTCTTAACCTTAGAATAGGAAACAGCTGTTCAGCTTTCCTGAGGGGATTAGTTCTGTTAAGGTAGTACCTGAGCTGCCTGTGTACATCTAAGATGCACATAATCTTCTCTCAAGTTTTTTGCTGTCAAAGAAACCTGGGAGATTGACAGCTAGATTCATGGTAAATTCAGAAACAACTTTTAACATGAAAGAAGGATTAGTGTGCAAAATAAACATGTCCTTGTGGAAAAACAGACAAGTTTGGCCCACCATGGCAGCTTACACCTCATACTCAAGTGGTGAACTTCAAATCAGCTTGAAAGGCATGTTCATAAGGAGATCAGGTCAATATTTAAATAAAGTTGAGATCACAAGGAGGAGAAGGAATTTGCTTTTGATAGGGTCTCAACTACAAATCGCCTTTTATAAACTTGTTGACAACAAAGAGACAAAAGAAGGGGATCTGTCAGCAGACAAGTCGAGATGGCCACAAGGTACACTTAGATGCATAAGACAAGTCATCGTTGAGTAACTCTCACAAATATTTCAAAACTACAAAGATAGACACCTATCAGGCTCTCTAATATCAGTTAGGCACCATATAGAAAACCTCTTCCAGTTGTAGACATAAGATATTCTAGTTGCAGGTCTTCTTGCCTTCGGTACTTGCTGTACATCCTCATGGAAGAAGCGCCTAAAAGGTATCAATATAGAATTGTCTAGATGGTAGTTACAATTGCTCTAAGATGGGATGCACCAGTTGTCCCTGAAAGTGTGTGAGCATTTTCAGACTGTGAAAAAGCTTGTGCTAATTGCCCTTGGTCAATTCCATTAAAAGGGAGAAATTACATTTAACATAATTGTAGGTGTTATAGTAGCTCAATGTTGCAGCACTGATTCTTGGGTCATCCTGTCATGCGGAAGTGCGTGACTGGCCCAACTACTAAAGTCTTTGTATCATCCTTGGCTGATGGTATAAGAACAGCATCCATTGGCAGCATCTTCAGGAGTTTCTAGGCCGTAAAAAGCAGTCTGTGATGCCCAAGTACAGCTTAGCCTTCCCAGATGCCACAGTTTGTGTGTGTAAGCATGAGACAACAGAAGAAAAGGAGGGATGAAGATGAGGCATGGAGCTATCTACAGGTACACCCTCTCCCCTTTGGGGGAAACAGGTCAGCAGATAGAGGGACTGGAGTGTGGGAGTTTGTGCTGCTACAATGATCTGCTCTGATGTCTACAATTAACTGTGTTCTTTGTAGTCAATGTTGCAGTACTGACTTCCCATTGGTATCGGTTAAGTGGTAGGTAATCTGTTTGGCTCTGAGAAAGCACAAGTTACAGGATGGCAGTAGAAAAGCAACATCTAGGATGACCTTGGTAGGACCTCCTTTGAGAAGAGCAGTGGTAGCTGCCCTGTGCCTGGTGGAACGGGCTTTGACATGGCTAGGCAGAGGTTGGCCATTGTGAGAGTAACAGAACTTAATGCAACTAGCTCTAGGAGACAGGTCAGCACTTTTCCCCCTTCTGTGAAAGCCATAAACAAATTATCTGCTCTATATGGAGTTTTTGTCTTGTCTAGGTAGCACTTGATTGGTGGCACACATCTGGAGAATGTGTTTTGCTTTATTCTGTGAATTATGATAAAAAGACTGGAAGGTGGAGAGACTGGTTTAAAGAAAGTTCTGATACCACCTTGGTCCTAAAAGATGAGTTGGTTCTGAAAGTTACCTTATCGCTGTGAAAGACAGTGAAAGGTTCTTTGTACATAAGGGCTTGTAGTTATGTGACCCACATTTCTGAAATGACAGTTATTAGTAAGGTGGTCTTCTAAGTGAGCATTTGTAGAGGAGCAAATGCTGCTGGCTCAAAGGGAGGCCAGTTGAGTTTTTCTAGCACACAGTTGAGATCCCAGGTGGGAACCAGGCGCCTTTGGGGGTGCCTTAAGTCAATTATCCTTTTCAAGAACAGCTTTAGGTGGTTGTGAGAATAGCTAGGTGGCAAACAGAAAAGGTAAACTGAGATGGCAGAGGCATGCATTGTAATATATTTAACACCTTTTACTGAATTCTCTCTTAAGACAAATGCAAAAAAAAGTTATGTACTCACCATAATGTTCCATGTTGGTAGTCCATCTCACCCTTCATTTTTACATATGTAAAAATGAAGGTGAGATCGGACTACTTAACATCATACATTTACATAAATAAAAACAAACCATATTAACATTACCATTTGCAAATACTAAATATCACATATATTCTTTTGTATAATTATCACAGATACAACACTAAATAAATTGATCAATTCCTGCTTTCCCTTAAACCTTACACCTCCTACAAAACTTCATCCTGCATGTATTGTTCCCATAATCTCCATTTTTATGTAATTTGCTCCTATCCTTTTCTAAAGCTCCCACTTCCAGCTATTATATAGGCAGCCTTTTTAAATGTTAATTTCCAGCTTTTGTGTTACATGCACCCACTAATGTTTGGGAGTTTTATCCTTTGTACAGCTGTTTCTTGTAATTTCCATTTGAACCAGTCACATTTTACGAGACCAACTTTTTTTTAATGAAAACTCAGAAAAATCAGCCCCAGAAAATCTCTATAACCTATTAAAAACAAACGCACAAAACTATGCATATCTTCAAATAATAAAGTTTAACCCTCCTAATAGGACAAAGTGTCCCAAATTGACAAGTGCACCCACAGGTATTGCCCAACATAAAATTAAGGTTGTCCATGCTAAAGTGCATGTTACAGCCTGTGCTCCTATTTAAACTAATTGCTATCTTTTCTTGTCCTTATTCCCCTTGCAGATGCAAAAAAACAGCTTGTATGCCTTCAGAAAAACACTGGCTATCATTAAACAAAGCCAAACTCTACACTGCTCTAGTAAATGCATTGATGTATTTAGATACCAGGAAAACTGCTATCCCTTATTCACGTCCAATAATTTAAAACTTTTTTTTATTAAGCTTCTTGCCCTTGTAGCTTTTAATTTAATGTTTCCCTCAGCAAACAATGTCCAGAGTTCTCAAAATTGTCTGAAGTTGTAGTCCGCTTGTCTACATAGAAACAGAATGTACAGGTGCTGCAGACTTCTCAACTCAGACTGAACATTTGCTATAGGAAAACTTTTCATTATATTCAGCATTCTAATTTTTATTGTACATACACTTGCACAAGAAACTGGTTATCAGATTAAGTCAAAAGTATTAATCTGGACATTCGAATATGCAAAAGTAAGAAAACATCTCAACTATATATATATATATATATATATATATATATATATATATATATATATATATATATAAATCAGTGCACTTTTGCACCCCATCCTCCATCTCCAACAATCCAAGATTACAGCATCTTAACCTGAACATGGCTTTTGTCCAGCCTTTTTTGTTTTACATTGCAATGCTTAAATTTCTTAAAACTAAAAAACAATAAAAGTACTTGCTTACTTTAGTATCTTTATCACATACAACAATCATTTACATGTTTTACTATACAACATGCAATTTATATCATGAAATGTTTTATACAAAATACTATTAACAAAAATGTTTTACTTAGTTTCTTTCTCTTACTGTCTTTCCAAACATTAATGACGTGAAGTGGGGTATGTGCCTTTCAGTCTCCTCAAGTTTAACAAAGCCAAGAAAGTCCAATTTTTTATCAGCCACTTCTTGTGAAGCCATACTTCACCAATGTGACTGATGCATTATAGTCTCACATTTATTCACTGATTTCAGTGTTGCTAGCCTTCTTCCTGTGCAACTATAAATACCAAACTTCAGACTCCAGTTCAATTCCAAGGTACTCTCAATTCTTCTAGTCAACGTCTATACTTTTTTCCATCTCTGAAGCATTTTCCTTTGCAACACCGGAAAAGGTTTTACTGGCAAAGTCTCTCTACAGGCTTTATTACCAGAATAATGAAAAGAGTAGTCCCCTTCTGATTGATCGCTCCCATTTTGAGGAACAAACTTTTGTATCTCCTACTTAGCCTGCCTCTGCATCAGAAATGACTTTGATCCTCCAGGAAACAATATTTTGAAGATAGCTGGATACAGAAGCTTGAATTTCTCAACTTCCTTGACATTCCCTGATAGCCAGGATAAATTTGCTTACTCTTCTGCCTGACCTACAATGAATAATCATTTTCCACAAACACTGTACTCTCTCTAGTTTTTAATACTCGGTTAATCTATCAATGTTTTGTCAGGATCAAGTCTTTCTGCTGGTATGACTGCATCTTTACTAATGCAGGTCTTGGCTGCTTTCTCATAGCCAGGTTTGGAGCATACACAATGTGCCCTTCCAATTAATAAACCTGCTGTGGCACACCAACCCCAGTTGCTTATTTGTGCTTGCATGAAATTATTGCAGTATGTTCCTTCCAGTTTTTCTTTTACAACTGAATATATCTCAGGCTTTCTTCACATGCTCTGTCCTCGATAACATTTTATGAAACAGGTCTTCTTGAGCACTGTCCTACTCAGCAAGGCTTCTCTTCATTTCAACCTCTAATTTTTGCAGTTTTAGTAGTTCATATGAATAGCTGTTTAAAGCTTCTTTCATCCTTTAGTTATTTGAGTTGATATACTCATTCAATTGTTTCATTTACTGTAATCAGCTCTGAGCACAATTTGTTTTACTCTAAATTACTGGAAGCCATCTCTTGTACCAAAGTTAGAGCTTGAACTAGTTTTTGCTGAAGAGCTGCACGATTCTTCCTAGTCAGTGTTTTCTCTTCATCTTTCCTAGCTGATTTTCTTTTAGGCTAAGTTTCTTCTTTACTGGCAGCCAGGCAGTGTACTTGCTAACCAGTAACTGAATTTTAACAAACTATCAGAATCACGAGCCCTTATTTCTCAGTTTCTTTTTTGCACACTAAAGAGCTGAAGTCAAGCTGTTGATCAATTTGCAGCTATTTTGAAGTCCCATCCACCTTAATACTCAAGTAAAAAAGGCCCTGGTTAAACAAACCCAAAAGGTATTCCAGGACTAAATTGTCTGAAGAAAACCGGTGATCCTGCTGTGGCAGCACATGAAAAATCTTTTCCATTTTGCCAAGTACAATCTTCTGGTAGTGGGTTGCCTTGCCTCCCTTCAGAATTGTTAGCAACTTCAGAGGAGTAGTTTACATTTTTTGGAGTCAAACCCAAACACTCCAGGTTTCACTGAGTGTCCATGGTGAGGACTGATTACACAGCCCTTGGTCTGGCTGAGGAGATCTATTCCCCTGTGGGAGTTTAGAATCTCCCTTTACTGAGAATCAATAGGAGGGAGAACCAGTGTTGTCTCAGCCAGAAGGAGGCTATGAGGATCATGCTTGGCTAGCACAAGCAGACTTAACAGCACCCTGGGAATTAGAGGTAAAGGCGAAAAAGCATACATGAACTGGTTTGTCCATTTGAAGAACAATATCTGCTCTCCGTGTCCCTGCCTGTTGGGTTCTGGAGCAGAACCTCTGAAGTTGTTTTTTGAGTGGAAAAAAAAACGTCTGTTGAGAGAATTACTCACTGTAAGATTAAATACAGGAACATCTCTCTCTCTCTCTTCAGCATCCATTCATTTGGGGTCTAGAAGATTCCTGCTTAGACAGTCTGCTAGGGTACTGTTCTGCCCTAGTATTTAGATGTTATAAGTGTTAGTTTTAGTTCTTGTGCCAACATCCAAATCTCCACTGGAAGACTGCAAGAGGGATATGAGAGGGTACCTCTTGTTTATGTACCACATCATTGTCTGCCCAAATCTCTAAAATTCCAAGAGCCAAATTGTGTTGAAAGGCTTTTATGGCCAAGTAAAAAGTTAACATAGCTTTTTGGTTTACATGCATCTTCCTTTGGTCTGATGTTCAGATGCCTTGCATCTCTGTGGTATGGTCTTGTCTGCCTCGGACAGAATTTTTACTGTGGCGTTTTTCTACCACAGTAGCTTCTTTTTTAAGCATGGATAAAGAGGCTTGAGAGTTTACAAGAGGTGAGAAGGTTGTTCCAAAGTACTTTTTAGGAACCAATGAAGCTTTCTCATGTGTAGCTTTGCTGGGGGATCATGACTGTGCAGGATGCCATACAACTCACTACCCTTAGAAATTTCCTTGCTGAGATTTGTTGCTTTGGCAGAAAGTTGGTCAGGTAGTTTTGTCAGATAACATATCCTGTCTTGGGGAGGAAGGCGTTTTGCTGCAGATAATTTAGGAGTGCCCCCCACGAAAAAAAAAACAAACAAAAAAACAAAAAAAAAAAAAGAATCCCTGACTGGGGTAGAGTTGAGGACTCCTGGAGGTTTATGGTAAGATCTACCTTTTGGAAGCTGTTTATGCTAAACTGCAAGGCGTTTAAGAGACTCTGTTGTAGATTTTTCCTAAATGAGACAGTCATACAAGTAAGGGTAAATATACACCCTAGGGTTCTGCAATAAGTGGAACTAGGCATTTGGTGAACACACTGGAAGCAGTAGATAAACCAAAATGGTAATGCACAGAATTTGTAGCCCAAGCCTACTACTACAAAAAAGCAAGTATTTCCTGAGACTGTCTGCAAAGTACAGTTGTGTACACTTACCATAAATGTAGATGTTCGAGTGTATTCAATGTTGCAGTCATTACATTTGGGTAATCTGCTGGCAGGTTGCCCTCAGTCGGCTTGAATATCAAAGTCTTGGGTCCTGCGTCGGTTGCAGTCTCCTCTTCAATGACGTCAGGTCGTCAGGGGTATAAAACATGTAGCAGACGCCATTTTCTTCAGTTTTTCTTGCCCCAGATGTCAGGTGCCCCCAGATGGGGAGCAATATATATATATATATATATATATATATATATATATATATATATATATATATATATGACTGCAATTGCAACAATGTTTACCTTCATCTAAAAGCAAATACACCACAAAGGCTGTAGAATATAGTGAAGGAAAGAGAAGTTCTAGAAAAAAGGGGGATGGCGGGTGGGTAACCCGGACTGCAACAGTGAATACACTCTAACATCTACATTTATGGTAAGTGTACACAACTGTACTATGTTCTTCGTGTTTCACTGTTGCAGTCATTACATTTGGGTAGAATCCCAAAGCTAAGGATGGGAGGCTGGAAGTAAATAGCATTAGGAGCGACTATAAGGCCCTGCAGAACTGCAGTGGCAAAGCCTGCCCTGGACTTAGAGAAGAGAGGCAAATGATAATGCTTTGTAAAAGTATGAACAGAGCCTCAAGTAGCAGCTTCTAGAATGTCTTAGGTTGGCACCCCTCTAAGAAAAGTTGCTGAGGTAGATGCAGCCCTGGTGGAATGTGACCCGATTCCCTTGTGCACCTGTTTACCATGATGCAAATAGCGGAAACAAATGCAATGGCTTATCCACTTTGAAATAGTCTGCTTTGAAATGGCCTTCCCCTCTGATCCTGCAGCAAATGCCACCAGTAGCTGCTCAGTCTTTCTTACAGATTTGGTCCTATTTAAGTAAAATCTTAATTGTCTGTGTACATCCAAGGAATGCAGATTCCGCTCCCCCTTGTTCTGCAGATTTGGGTAAAAAGTTGGCAGGTGAATAGTTTGGTTAAGAGCCACACTGGATACCACCTTAGGCATAAAGGAAGGATTGGTCCTGAGGGACACCATGTCCGGGTAAAATGTAATAAAAGTCTCCACAGCCATGAGGGCCTATAGTTCTGAAACCCTTCTTGCTGAAGTGATTGCCAGAAGAAAAGCTGTTTTCCAAGATAAAAACTTTATATCCGCAGTAGCTGCTGGTTCAAATGGAGGCAGGGTGAGCTTTTCCAACACAAAATTGAGGTCCCATGCAGGAGTTGGTGATCTTCTGGGAGGCCTTACATTTTTGGCCCCTCTAAGATACTGTTTTAGCAGATGATGAGAAAAGATGGGAGGCTCTGTGTTGTAATTAGCCAAAATGGCAGAGGCATGGATTTTTATTGATGAAAAAGATAGGCCCTTGTCAAGCATCTCAGTGAAGTATTGTAAAATCTGAGGAATATCTGGCTTTGCTGTGTCCGTCCCTTGTGCTTGGTTCCAAGCACAGAATCTCTTCCATTTATCAGCATAAGATTTTCTAGTACTAGGCCTTCTGGCTTCCAAAATGACATCCATCACAGATTTACTGAGAGGTACTTGAATAATTACATGATCAGCCATGCTGCCAGGTTCAGAGTTTGGAGCTGATTGTGCAGAATTTGATTGCTCTGCTGAGACAGTAGATGTGGTATTTGAGGCAAGTACCAAGGAGGGAGATGACGCATATTCCTTAGAATTGGGTACCAGTGCTGGCGAGGCCAGTCTGGGGCAATTAGGATCATTTTTGTTTTTTCCTGTCTGACCTTTAGTAAGACCTTGGAAAGAAGAGGCAGAGGAGGAAAGGCGTAGACTGATAGGTTTTTCCAACTGAAGGATAGGGCATTCACTTTCCATGCTTGTCTGTGATAAGTCCTTGTGCAGAATTTGTTCAGCTGATAATTTTGGGGAGAGGCAAATAGATCCATGTCCGGACTCCCCCATTTCTCTTATCATGCTTAAGACTTGTAGATCCAGTTTCCACTTGTGAGGGTCCATAAGATTTCTGCTTAGGTCGTCTGCCAGAGTATTTTGTTTTCCTGGCAGGAATTGAGCTTGAAGATGTACTTAGTAAGTCAAGGCTGTGTCCCACAATGCCATGGCTAGTCTGCAAAGGGGGTAGGAATGTGTACCCCCCTGCTTGTTTATGTACTACGTAACCGTGGTGTTGTCCGTCTATCAGTAGTTGTCCTGGATGAAGTAAGTCCTTGAAGGCTGTCAGGGCATTCTGAACAGCTAACATCTCTGTGGTTGATATGCAGATGCATTTGTTTTGGGGTCTATATGCCCTGAATGCATCTCCCCACCAGGTGGGCCCCCCAAGCATAGTCTGATGCATCTGTGGTTAGGGTTTGGGTGGCAGGGGGTAGAGTGAAAGACCGTCCCATGTTCTGGTGACATGTTTCTGCCCACCAAAGAAGCTCCTGTTGTAGGCAGGGAATGAGAGGAATCATTGTTTCCAGACTGTGACAATTTTGACTCCATAAACTTTTTAGATACCATTGTAGTTTCCTCATATGCAGTCTTGCGTATGGAATTAGTAGAATGCAGGATGCCATGAACCCCAAAGCCTGCAGAATTTGCCTTGCAGATAACTGGGTTTTTGTTGCCATCTGTTTGAAGTAAATAGTCAGTTGCCTTTGCTTGTCTGGCGTAAGGTAAGCCATCTGGGCAGTTGTATTTAAGCTTGCACCCAGGAATGTAATCTTTTGAGAGGGTACCAGTTGTGATTTCTTTTCATTTATTGTGTACCCTAGGCATGTTAGAAGCCTTTTTACAAACTCCAGATGTTGAAGAAGAATGTCCTTATTTTCTGCTTGAATGAGAGAGTCATCCAAGTAAGGATAGATTTGTATGCTTCTTTGTCTGCAAAATGCAATTATTGGTGCCAGGCACTTTGTAAAGACCCTGGGCGCATTAGATAAGCCAAAGGGCAGTGCAGAGAATTGGTAATGCATAAAACCAGCCTTGAAGTGGAGGTATCTTCTGCATGATTCCCTTACTGGGATATGCAAGTACGACTCTTAAGTAGAGTCACTAACCAAGTGTTCTTGCCCAGCATGGGCAGAAGCTGTTGCAAAGTCAGCATTTTGAATTTTGGGATGTCAAAGAATGTGTTCAGAAATTGATAAATCCAGTATTGGGTGCCAGGCATCATCTTTTCTGGGTACCAGGAACAGTCTTCAATAAAAAACCTTGCCCTATTTCCTGTTCTGGTACTGGTTGAATAGCCCCCATATCCATGAGGGACGTAACTTGTTTCTGTGCCTCTGTCCATTGATTTTGTGGCAGATCTGGCCAACCGTTTGGAATTGGCAAGGTATGGAAATTAAATCTGTATCCCTGGGATACTATGTTTAATACCCACTTGTCCTGGGTTATTAACTGCCAATTTTGAGCATGAAGTCTAATTTTCCCCCTAAGGGGGCTGCCAAAAGATAAGTGCTTGGTGATGGCAGATGGAAGTAATTGAGACTGTTTACTGTAGGGTTGTGCTTTGTTTCCTCCAGATTTGGAGGTAGAGGCACCCCATTGCTTTGGCCTGTAAGAACCCTGTGATTGGTATCTAGAGCCTTTTGAGCACCTGGATTTGCCCCGTGAGGCTCTGTCAGACACAGGAAAGGACCAATTTTTTGTAGGCCAGTGTCTACTGAATCTTGGTGGCTGCACTTGTAAGAAATCTTTTACAGTTTGCATAGACTTAGCTTTGTCTTCCATTTTCTTTAAAACCTCTTCTGTCTTATTACCAAGCAGAGTATCATGCTGTAAAGGCACATCCACCAATTTAGCTTTAACATGATCAGGCAGATTTTGCTCCTTGAGCCAGGCATGCCTTTTAATCACAGATCCAGTAACTGCGGCCCTGCAAGAGGCCTCCAAGGAATCAAAACCACATTGCAAAGTATGCTTTCCAACCTGTTCTGCTGCATGCAATAATTCCTGTAATTCTTTATTTTCCACACATTCAGAAATCAACATCATTTTCTGTTTCAATAATCCCATAACATGCTGTTGATATTTAAGCATATGAAACTGGCAGTTTAAGGCCCTAATTGCCAAGGTTGCAGACGTATAAACCTTCTTTACCTATCTATCCAGCGCCCTGGAATCTCTATCAGAGGGGGTAGGATTCTTAGCTGTTGAGGCCTTTACACCTTTGGGACCCTGTGAGATAGTCAGGGTCAGCAGCAGGATTTTTGAATAAAAATTTGTGGGAGTCTGGAACCCTGTAATATCTGTCTGGCTTACTAGGGAGCCAGAGGCAGGGAATCTGGAGCCATGCTTGATTCTGAAAACACATCAACAATGTCTAATACAGGAGGTATAGCCAAAGGCCTATGCTGAGGAAGAAGGAAATCCCTAAGCCTCTTTTTTGATTCCGAAAAATCCTGACTCTCCCAATGAAAATGTTCCCTTGAAGTATGCAAGGTTTCTCCAAAAGAATAATCTTCAGGAGAAGATGCAGATGGGATGGATTCCTCTGCATCTGAGTCCTCATTTTGTGGTATAGAAAATTCCTGATCAGAAGAAGAATCAGAAGAAATAGAAACCTGATCTGAAGATACATAATCAATGTCTTGCCTAGACCTCTTATCGGGGGGGGGGTTGGAACCCCTGAGCAAGGTAATTAAGTCTTCAGCCATTTTGATCATCTGTTTTTTAGGCATAGAGGCCTGAGCACGTGGCTCATGCATCAGTTTTTTAGCCTTAGAAGTTGCTTTTGTCTTTGTTTTTGAAGCTGGCATTGGTTTTATATAGAAATGTTGAGGCCTGAAAACACCCTCAGAAGCCGGTACCTGCTCAGCAGCTCTGGACCCATCCGAGGGAGAGACATCCGCGGGAACAATACGCTGAGAATCTCGCAGCATGCCAGACTCCACATGGGTCTCTGTAGAGGCCTGCGACTCGAAAGTAGTTTGTATCAGGGGCTGCGAAAGCGCCTCACTGAGTACCGGTGAACAGGCGACTGGCTTAGGAGAAGCTTCGTCGGTTTTGGACCTCAGCGGTCTGTCTCTGTCCTTTTCTTTGCGTTTTTTGTGAACTCCGGTAGTCAGATTGCTATCAGATGACATTTCAGGGTAATTAAATCCGTTTCCACAATATTTTGAAGCAAAGATATACAGACGCCTAATAGTGTGTTGGTTAAATCTAGCACAAAACCCACAGCAAGGAATGTTATGATCTGGGCCTAGGCAAGGAATACAGTACAAATGAAAATCCTTATGAGGGTATTTGCTTCCCACAAGTAATGCAATTATTAACTTTTACTGACATCAGTAAGGAGCAAGATAAAGTTTCCCCAACAGGGTACACAGCTTTAGTTGAAGACTTCGGTTCTGACACTCGAATGCGAAAATTTCAGGAGTTTGCTGACCGGCACTTACGAACTGCTTCTGCTTCAGGCACTGCACGGCAAGAAAGACTGAAGAAAATGGCGTCTGCTGCATGTTTTATACCCCTGATGACCTGATGTCATGGAAGAGGAGACAGCAACCGACGCAGGACCCAAGACTTTGATATTCAGGCCAACTGAGGGCAACCTGCCAGCAGATTACCCAAATGCAATGACTGCAACAGTGAAACACGAAGAACATCAGGGATGAGGAGGTTGGCATCTTTCAGATAAACAGTAATCATGTAGGCATCCTGAAAGATCAAGGGAAGTAATTTCTGTAATATTAGCATTTTGAATTCTGGTGCATAAAGGAACTTGTTTAGCCTTGATAGGTCTCTCTAGGTGGCTTATTTTCTTGGGACTAGAAAAATCCTTAAATAGAAACCTCTTCTCTCCTGACCTGGAGGAACTGGCTGAATGTAGCAAGTCTACAAGGACTGGAGGTAAGAAACTCTTCTGCTCTTTTGGGGATATGATATGCCTAGAAAGGGGAAAATGTCTCTGAATTGAATGGAATAACCCTTTTCTATGATGCTGACTACCCATTGGTCTTTGGTGATGAGCTTCCACTGTAGTAGGAGGGAGGAGTGTCTTCATGCCTGAGGGTTGGAGGAGGTGTCAGAAGCAAAACATAGCCACAGTTTTTCTCTGTGATGGGCGAGTTCTATGGCACTCCCTGGTCTCTGGGTTCGCTCTTGTTGCCACCTCCTAGTTTGTCTGGATCTCTTAGCATGGAAAGGCCTCCCCTTATCCTGCCTACGGGGAAGGCCACAGTTTGGAAGGGTAATTTACATATACCCAAGTGTAGGTGAAAGGTAAAATTTCCTTTGTTTTTATTTGTCTTCCATTTTTAGTTCAGCTTCTCAAAATGCCTTTTCAGGTGGAGGTCCAAAAAGAAATTCTGTCTAATACAGCATCCTGGAGTTCAGCCTTCATTTGGCCTGAGACAGGTTGTGTCCAGAGCCAGGCATGTCTGCAAATGACTTAGCTGCTCTGCATGATGCATCAAATGCATCATACCCACATTTTAAATAATGTATTGAGACCCACACAGCTGCTCTAGCAGTTTCCTGAAGTTACTTAGACAGGGTCTGGTTAGAAATAGTCTCTAACTTAGAAATGATTTGGTCATGTACTTTAACATATGGAGCTAGCAATTAAGCACGGTCATAGACAGATTTGACAAAAAAGCTTATACCTCAGCTATTCTAAGTTTACTTTCCCCATTATCAGGCAAGGGGTGTCTAGTTGCACCCTTTGGTGGCCATTTAGCTGACTCTAAATACTACGGAGGGATCAGCTTTAGGGTTCCTACAGAGGTGCTTATGAGAGTCAAGCACTATAAAAAAAAATCCTCCTGGAAGTAGGTGGTAGACAGTCAGGTTGCAAAGATCTGTCTTCAAAAATAACAAGCACTACATGTGCTGAAGGGATAGCCAGTGGTCTGGGGGATGGTAAACTCAGGAGTTCCTTATGAGTTTGAGCCTGTAAGAACCATTTACTTTCTCTATTGAAAGCCTCCTTCATTTTATGATGGGTGTCCCCTAAAGAGAGGTCCTCTGGGGGCAAGAAGAGAGGGTATCAGAGTAAGTCAGGATAGGTTTCGGGTATGAGGTGCTCAAAGTAGAACAACTTAGCCTCATCTTCAGAGCCTGAGGAAGCAGATTCTTCTTACAAAGCCACATCCTTTTGAGGATGAAGCTTCAGAAATAGTGGTCCGAGTGTGGGTGGGCTCCATGGATTTCATGAAGGGCATGATTTCCTGGGCTATTTTCAAGAGGTGCTGGGCTCTGACCAGAGTTGGAGTGGCAGAGAGTTGAGAAGAAGACTGTGGTTGGTGGACTGTTCTTTTAGATTTAGGCAACTATTTAGTCAAGACAGCCTAAGGGTGTGGTCAGACTGTGACCTCACAATGGGGCTCTAAGGCTGACTGAGATGAGATGTCACTGTTAGTACCCACAACACACATCAGAAGCTGAAGCCTGCGGACCAACCTCAGACCTGACAGACACTGATGTTATGGAAGAAGTGAACAAAAGCTCTGGAGCCATCATAGATAAAGGGTTCGGACCTAGCAGTTGTTGGACCAGGGGGCTGTGAAGGCACCTCTTATGAGTTGATCAACTTAGTGGCATGGGCAAAAGTCTTTTTCCTTGTATTTTTTGTCTTTGAATTTTTAGAAAGGACAATGGCAGAAGCCAGGGGTTGCAAACTGAAACAGAAGATTCCATATGACCTAGGACCTTGGCCCTGCATTTGAGAATCTTCAGTCGGAGTTTAGTACAATCAGGAAAACTAGAGATGTCATGCTGAGGCCCAGACAGAAAGGCAGAGCGAAAATCTTCACACAGGATATGCTTCCCACACTTCAGGCAATTAACCTTTTTAAACATTAATTAGAAGAGGAAAATACATAATAGGGTACTTGTCTGACTGGTAGATTGTAAAAACTCTGAAAAAAGTGAGCCAACTAGTGGACAGTGTATTGTACACAGGAAGCACATTGTACATGGCTAGAAATAAAGTACAGTTGTGTACACTTACCATAAATGTAGATGTGAGTATATTCACTGTTGCAAGTCATCACACTTGGGTTATCTGCTCGCAGGTAGCCCTCAGTCGGCCTGAATACCAGAGTCTTGAGATTTCTGCGTCGGATGCTGTCGCCGCTTCCATAATGTCAGGTCGTCAGGGGTATAAAACATGCAGCAGACACCATTACATCAGTTTTTCTTGCTCCAGATGTCAGGAGTCCCCAAAAAAGGAAGCAATTACATGGTATGGAACACCTCCAGTAAAAAGTAAATACCATTGCCATAAGATATGGCCAAAAAGAGGATAGGTAAAAAGCATAGAAAAAAATCAGGGGGCTGGAGGGACGGTAACCAGGACTGCAACAGTGAATACACTCGAACATCTACATTTATGGTAAGTGTACACAACTGTACTATGTTCTTCATGTTTCACTGTTGCAGTCATCACACTTGGGTTGATTCCCAAAGCTGAGGAAGGGTGGAGGCAGTCAAGAAGTATTAGGGCTGGCTAGCAGGCCTTGTAAGATTGCTGTGGCAAATCCAGCTCTGGATTTAGAAAAGATAGGCAAGTGGTAATGCTTATGCTTGGTGAAGGTGTTTACAGAACTCCAGGTTGCAGCTTCCAGGATGTCCCTGGTAAGGAATACCCCTGAGAAATGCTGAAGAGGTTGAGGTAGCCCTAGTGGAATGAGTTCTGATCCCCTGCGGGGTAGGTTTTTCATGGTGTTTGTAGCAGAAATGGATGCAGTGTGCTATCCATTTGGAAATGGTTTGCTTTGAAATGGCCTTGCCCTCTGCCCCTGTAGCAAAGCTGACTAGCAGCTGGTCAGATTTTCTGAAAGGTTTAGTCCTATCAAGGTAGAACCTGAGCTGTCTGTGCACGTCCAAGGAATGCAGGATCCTTTCCACTTTATTCTAAGGATTAGGAAAAAAGGTTGTTAAATGGATGGATTGATTTAAAGCCACACTGGATACCACCTTGGGCATAAATGATGGGTTAGTCCTGAGGGAAACCCTGTCAGCATGGAAAATAATGAAGGGTTCCACAGCCATTAGTGCCTGTAACTCAGACACTACTTGCTGAAGTGATGGCTAGCAGTAAGGCTGTTTTCCAAGACAGGAATTTGAACTCTGCTGCAGCAGCAGGCTCAAAGGGGGGAAGCGCGAGTTTCTCTAGTACAAAGTTAAGGTCCCAGCAGAGTTGGGAGCTTTCCTCGGGGGCCTTAAATTGTTAGCTCTCCTCAAGAACGGTTTTGATGAGAGGGTGAGAAAAGAGAGGTGGCTCAGTATTGTAATGAGCTGAGATGGCAGAGGCATGAATCTTAACTTATGAAAAGGATAGGCCTCTGTGGAGCAGCTCTGCTAGGTAATCTAGGTTTTGAGGTAAGCTGGGCACGGCTGTGCCCTTTCCTTGAGACTAGCTCCAAGAACAATATCTTTTCCACTTTTCTGAACTGGATTTCCTAGAACTAGGACTTATGGCCTCAAAGATGACATCTAGCACCTGTTTGCTGAGGGTTGCTGGTGGTGTAATTCAGGGGGATAAGCCAGGCTGCAAGGTTCAGGGTTTGCAGCTGTGGATGCAAGATCTGTCCCTCTTGCTGGGACAGCAGGGAGGGGGATCTGATGTTGGTGCCATGGTGGCACTGCTGTCAGACTGCATATGAGTGGGTACCAGTGCTGGCGCGGCAAGTCTGGGGCAATAAGGATTGTCCTTGGTCTGTCTTGTTTGATCTTAAATAGTACTTGAGAGAGGAGGGGCAGAGGGGGAAAGGCATAAAAATTGAGAGTTTTTCCCATATAAAAGGATAGGGCATCCACTTTCCAATCTTTGCTGTGAGGATTTCTGGAGCAAAATTTGCTCAATTGATGGTTTTGGGGGAGGCAAAGAGGTCCACCTCTGGTGTCCTCCACCTGTGGATTAGAAGTTTGAATGAGTTGGGTTCCAGTTTCCACTTGTGTGTGTCCAGTAGATTTCTGCTCAAGTTGTCTGCCAGTGAGTTTTGTTTGCCTGGCAGGAATTGAGCTTGCATGTACACTTGGTTGCTCAAGGCTGTGTCACACAGGGCCATGGCTAACCTGCAGAGTGGGTAGGAATGAGTTCCCCCCTGCTTGTTTATGTACCACATAACTGTGGTGTTGTCCGTCTATCAGTTGTCGTCCTGGAAGGATAAGGTATTTGAAGGCTGTCAGAGCATTCTGTACAGCTATTTCTTTTTGATTGATATGCAGGGGAATTTGTCCTGGGCTCCATTTGCCTGGCATGTGAGCCCCCATGCATAATCTGATGAGTTTGTTGTCAGGGTTTGGACGGCAAGGGGTTGAGTGAAAGGAAGTCCCTTGTTGTGGATGCATGCCTCTGCCCACCAAAGGAACTCTGCCCTTAGACAAGGAATGATAGGCATCACCATTTCCATGTCCTGAGAATGTTGACACCAGAGACTTTTCAAGTACCACTGCAGTCTTGCATACGGAATTAGTAGAATCCATGAGGCCATGAACCCTAGGGCTTGCAGTATTTTTCTTGCAGATAACAGGGTTTTGGTGGCCATTAGTTTGAAGTAGTTAGTCAAACAAGTCTTTTTCTGGTGAGGAATGCCATCTGGGAAGTTGTGTTCAAGCTTGCTCCCAGGAATACAATCTTTTTGCTGGGCACCAGTTGTGATTTCTTTTTGTTGATGGTGCACCCCAGAGAAGTTAGGAGTCTCTTTACAAATGCCAGGTACTGAAGTAGCAATTCCTGACTGTCCGCCTTAATCAGGCAATCGTCCAAGTATGGGTAAACTTGAATATTTCTCTGCCTACAGTATGCAATGGCTGGAGCCAGGCACTTTGTGAACACCCTGGGCACAGTAGATAAGCCAAAGGTAAGGGCAGAGAACAGATGGTGCATAGAGCCTACCCTAAAACGTAGATATTTCCTGCAAGATTCCTTTATGGGATGTGCAGATAAGCTTTTTTTTTTTTTAAGTCTAGGGTGACTAGCCAAGTGTTCTTGGCTAGTATAGGAAGAAGCTGTTGCAGTGTAAGCATTTTGAATTTTGGGACCACCAAGAAGGTGTTGAGTATCGACAGATCCAGGATAGGGCATCAAGAGCTCTCTTTTTGTGGCACCAGGAACAGTCTGGTGTAGAAACCCTGTCCCTTTTGCTCTATTGGAACAGGTTGAATAGCCCTGATATTGAGAAGAGAAAGTACTTGCTTTTGAGCCTCTGCCCACTGGTTTGGTGGAAGGTCTGGCATCCCACTTGGGGTTGGCAGTGAGTGGAAGTAGAATCTGTATCACTGGGATACAATGTTTAGGACCCATCGGTCTTGGGTAATGGACATCAAGTTTTCTGCATGCAGGGCGAGTTTTCCTTCCAGGGGTGCAAGTACTTGGGCATGGCTGGGAAGGATGATAGACAAGTCATTGTGAACTTTTCCCTTAAGGCGGTGACTTACCACTCCCTGTTTTTTTTTAGGTGGGAGCACTCCATTGTTTAGATCTCTGCATACCCCGAGACTGTAGCCTTGGTGGTCTGTTGCCCCTGGGTTTGGACTGAGAAGGCCTGGGAGGGACTGGAAAGGACCAGTTTTTTGAAGGCAAATGCCTACTGAATCTAGGTGGCTGCACCTGTAAGGAATCCAAGTTTGCATAGATTTAGCTTTTTCCTCCATCTTTTTAAGAACTTCTGCTTTTGTGCTAAACAAACGTTCCTGGTTTAATGGAGCATCTAGTAATTTTGGTTTGACATGGTCTGGCAAGATTTGTTCCTTCAGCCAAGCATGCCTTCTCAGTACAAACCCAGTGACTGCAGCCCTGCAAGATGCTTCTAAGGCATGAAAACCACACTACAAAGTATGTTTACTAACTTGGTTTGCAGAATGCATGAACTCTTATAAATCTGTTTTCTGTACAATCTGGAAGCAACAACTTTTTTTGTTTAATTAGTAATTAGTCCCATAATATGCTGCTGGTACTTCAACATGTGAAACTGGCAATTCAAAGCCGTGATGGCAAGAGTTGCAGAGGTATATACCCTTCTTACCCCATCTGTCTAAAGCTCTAGAATCCCTGTCTGAAGGGGTAGGGTTTTTGGCTGTAGTAGCCTTAATGCCTTTAGGTCCCTGGGAAATGGTCTCTGGATCTGCAGTGGGATTCTTAAAGAGAAATTTGTGAGAATCAGGTACTCTGTAGTATTTGTCAGGCTTTTCTAGGAGCTGGTGGTGAAGTATCAGGAGTAAGACTTGATTCCATGAAGGCATCTACAATATCCAAGACAGGGGGTATACTAGAAGCCTGTGCTGAGGCAAGTCTATGAGTCTCTTTTTGGACTGAGGGTAGTCCTGGCATTCCCAGTGGAAATGATCTCTTAAGGTATGCAAGGTTTCACCAAAATAAAAATCCTCTTGAGGGGAGGCAGAGGAATGGAATCCTCTGCATCTGAATCCCCATAGGTAGATAAGGGTCAAGTCCTGGTAATCAGAGGAATCAGAGTCATCGGACTCATGGTCTGTAGAATCAGAAGGAAAATCAATTCTTTGCCTTTTAGAGGAGGAAGGCTGGCTTCCCCTAATTTAGGTTATAAGGTCTTCAGCCATTCTAAGCATTTGTTTGTGGCATGGGAGCTTGAGCATGCGCTTCTGGTTGTCGGTTTTCTAGGGGTAGTGTGAACTCTGGGCCTGAGAAACTCGGTAGTTTTAGTCAAAAACGAAGTTGTCTGTTTAATATGAACATCGGAAGGTCGGAATACACACTCAGAAGCCAGTTCCTGCACAGTGGCTCCGGACCCATCCAAGGTAGAGACATCCGCAGGTTCCATAGTCTAAGAAGCATCTCGCGGCATACCGGACTCTGAATGGGTCTCAGCAGAGGCCTGTGAATCTGTAGAAGTGGGCATCAGGGGCTGCGAAGGTGCCTCACTGAGTACTGGTGGACTGGCGACTAGCTTAACGGTCGGCAGTTTTGGACCTATGTAGTCTGTCTTTATCCTTACGTTTTTTCGGAAGATCGGTAGTTGGATGGCTTATTGAAGCAAACAAAAGCAAAAGAATTTAATGACAAATACAGCCAGACGATAAATAGTTTGGGCGTTAAGGCACAAAACCAACAGCTAGGAACGTCGTGGTCTGGGCCTAAACAGGTGACAGTAAGAATGAAAATCTCTCTGAGGTACTTGCTTTCCACAGGCAAGACAATTGTTAATTTATTTCTGACATTGGTTAAAGCAAGAAAAAAGGATTCCTAGCGGGGTACTTCACTTTAGAAGACTTCAGGATTGAAACATGAACGAAAATTTCAGGTAGAGGCTGACCAGCACTTGCAAACCGCTTCTGCTTCAAGTTCCCACGTGGCAAGAAAAGCTGATGTAATGGTGTCTGCTGCATGTTTTATACCCCTGACGACCTGACGTCATGGATGAGGCAACAGTATCCAACACAGAAATCCCAGGACTCTGGTATTCGGGCCGACTGAGTGCTACCTGCAAGCAGATAACACAAGTGTGATGACTGCAACAGTGAAACATGAAGAAAATCTGGAGAAGACACTGATGGACATCCTTCTTACATCGTGATTTCCAGATGTCAGCCCTGGAACTTCCATCAGCTACTGATGATGCAAAGACTCTGGAAAATGGGTCAGTTGAGGACTTCTGCATGGCTATGGAGAACATCCAACTTTTCCTGGTCAAAAACTGAGATCACCACAATGATCTTTGGTAATTTATTCTGAATCTTCAGAAGCATCTTCAGTATCAGTGGAAAAGGTGGAAATGCACAAAGGAACATTACTGTCTACCAGAATAAGAATGAACCTTCCCTCCAAGCATGGCTCAAGCAGAAATTTCAGTCTGTTTTGAAAGGAGGCAAAAAGATCTATTTGAGTGTTTCCACACCTGAACCAAATCCTGGAAGACCTCTGTCCTGAGTTCCTACTCGTGAGGGTCAATCTGCCACTATGCTTTGCTCTAAGGGGATGTAGGAGGCCTGAAGTTTCAAGAGAATGTGGTACAGCTAGTACCAAGGCCATCATTGCCAAATGGCAAAAAGGGTATAACCTTGTACTGCCTTGTACACTGTGATGTTGCCTATGAGCCCTAAAAGGGGACCACAAGTGGTGAACTTTTAAAGTATGAATCACTGCTAACATTTCTTTGATGTTTACATGCTTTGTAGTGATTGAAGGACCCAGTTTGGCTTGCACTTGAACTCTCTTGGACACTGTTCTCCCATGAAAATCTAACGAGTCCCCCTGGACTAATTGAACTGTGGTCTGCAGAGAGAAGTGTAGGTCTAGATTGAGACACATTTGTTCTTTCCACCAATGTAAATCTGATTTCACAAATTTGAGCACTGGTGCCTGGAGGTCTTAAGGGATGCAGCTGTAGCAGCCAATTTTTTTTAAAAGTTCGGTATCATGAGGATCATTGATGCTGTGACACCAAGAATTTTGAGAAAGATAAATTGTGTATAATATTACCATAATGTTAGATGTCCTCCTATTCTCTGTTGCGGTATTCTTTACATGAGGGAGACTGCCTGCCAAGCGACCCAATGTCAGCCAGTTTACAAAAGTCTTAGGTGCCTGTGGTGCATGGTACGTCACTTGTAGTCTGCTATCGGACATATGCCATAAAAGTGATGTATGCATGCACCATCCTCAGAATTGTGTCCAAGGGAGAACCATTGAGAAGTAGGAAGTAGCATGGGTAAAATCCAAGAAACAACAGATGCAGGGGGATGGAGGGTAAGATAGTATACAGAATACTGCAACAGAGAAGAGGACAACTTACCTATGTCCTTCTATTCTGCTGTTGCAGTACTCATTACATGGAGTGTGCAAAAGCTCATGAGGAGAAAGGGAGGAAGAAGGGGCTGAAGAGCTTTCTAGGAAGCTGTTGAGAATAGCACTAGCGAATGCTGCCCTGGAATTGAAAATGCTGTCCAGTTTGTAATGTTCTGTGAAAGTACGAGCTGAAGACCAAGTAGCAGCCTCCAAAATGGAGTTTGTGTCCAATCCTTTGAAAAAGGCATCAGAAGAAGCCAAAGCTCTGGTGGAGTGAGCCTTCAACGGAGAAGGGAAGCACTTTCCATGGTGTTCATAACAGAATTTGATGGCTTTAGAGATCCAAGAAGAGGCAGTCTGCTTGGAGATTAGGAGCTCTAAGTGGAAGGAGACAAACAGCTGGACAACTTTCCTGATGGTCCTGTTTTTTTCTAGTAAAACCTAAGCTGCCTGTGCATGTCTAGAGTATGCATGAGTCTTTCTACAGAGGTTTGGGGGGATTAAAATAAATCTCATTGCTCACCTTAGGCATAAAGGAGGGGTTGGTGAGGAGGGGCACCTTGTCCTTATGGAGGGCAAGAAAAGGAGTGGATGCTATAATGGCTTGTAATTCTGAACCCCTTCTTATGGATGTGATTGCCAGAAGCAAGATAGTTTTCCAGGAGCAGAACTTTAACAAAGCAGAGACTGCTGGCTCGAATGGAGCCAGGGTCAGCCTTTCCAAAACAAAATTAAAATCCCAGGAAGGAGGCACTGGTCTCCTGGGAGGACTCATATAGGACACCTTTCAGAAATTGTTTGACCTCAAACCTAGAGGCAAAAGGGGGTGAGAGGCTGACAAATGTACTTTCACTAAGAAATAAGTTAGTCCAGCCTCCAGCAACTCACACGGGTATGATAGGACTGCGGGGACATCTGCTGTTAGTGGGTTCCATTTTACGTAAACAAAACCAGATTGAAAATCTTTTCCATCTGGATAAATCAGATTTCCTTGTGTTGGGTTTCCTGGCCTCCTGCAGTACCCTTAAGCACATCCTCTGAGAAAAGGTGTCTAAAACGAATTAGAGCTCTATCACCCACAGTGTCATTTGTACGGTTAACAAGTGGGGATGAATGAGGGTGCCCTTGTGTAGTGTGAGTAGGTCCACTCTGTGGGTAACTTCTGATGACTGCCCTTAGCTAAATGTAGAAGCAAGGTGAACTAATGCTTTCTTGGCCAAAAGGAAGTCACCAACAAGATTTTTGATATGTCCTGCCAAACCTTCAGGACGACTCTTGGGATAAGAGGCATGGGAGGAAATGCGTATAGAAACATCCCTCTCTAAGAGAAGCTTAGGGAGTCCACTTTCCAGGCCAGATGGTGTGGGTTTTCTGGCACAAAATAGAGGAAGTTGTCTGTTCATGGGGGTTGCAAAGAGATCCACTTGTGGAATACCCCATTGGTGGACAATGTCTAGAAACACGTCCCTGTGAAGCATCCATTCATGTGGTTGTGTTTTGGATCTGATGAGTATGCCTGCCAAAACATTCAGGTTGGATGGAATGTATACTGCCTGAAGTGGTGTCTGCAACCTGACTGCTAGTTCCCATATACCTGTAGAGCTAGTCTGCACAGTAAAGTATGAAAGAGACCCACCCGGTTTGTTTACATACCGGAGCAATATCATGTTGCGACTTTGAGGGGCCCTGGGATGAGAAGAGGCTGAAAGGCCTAGAGTGCCAGAAGTAGTGAATTTTTCTTTTATATTGAACACCATATGTTCTCTGCAAGGGTGACCAGGCCTTGAGCTTTCATGGCATCTAAGGTTGCGCCCTGGCCCGAGTCTGAAGCATCTGTGTACATTTTCTGTGCTGGTGGCAGAGGACAGAGTGGGAGTCCTGGACTGGTAGACAGCTGTTGGATCCACCAACTTATTTCTCTCTAAAGAAAAGTGAGGAGAGGGATTTGGGACTCCAGTGGGTGAGCATGCTCAGTCCACACTGACTAAATACCATTGCCATTTCCTCATGTGCATCTTTGCCAGAGGGAACATTGGAATGGTGGAAGCCTTAAAGCCCAAGACAGTGAGGTAGGTCCTGGCTGAAATTTGGGACCATGGAGTGAGACTGAAAAAATAGAGTTCCTGGGCCTTCTGCAAGGAGAGGGAAACTTTCATGAGGTCGTATTGAACCCTGCACCCCAGGAAAATCTGATCCTGGGTAGGAGTGAGGGCTGATTTCTGGTAACTTATGGTGAATCCCAAGGAAAGATTACGTTGATAGTGCGGTTGAGGTCTCATTGTGGCAACACTGGACTGTCTGCTTGGAGCAGAAGGTCATCCTGATATGGGAAGATTTGGATGCCCTGCAGTCTGCAGAAGCCCACCACTGGTGCTAGGCATTTTGTAAAGACCCTTAGGTTGGTAGAGAGAACAAAGAGCAAGGCAAAAAAATGAAAGTGTCTAGAGGCTACAGAAAATCTGAGACATTTTCTGTATCTTGGGTGGACAGGAATATGAAGATAGGCATTTTTATGTCTATGGAGGTCATAAAGGCTTGAGGTAGGCTCAGGGGAAACTAGGTTTGTAAGGTGAGTATCCTGAAGGATGGCACCTTTAAGGAGAGGTCTAAAATGTATCTCCAGGGTCCTCATTTACTTAGGACCAGGAATAGCCTGGAATATAATCCCTTTCCGCTGTGATGGACGGGTACATGTTGGATGGTGCCTTGGACTGGTGATGCTTTGGATCGTTGGGGGATGCCCCTGAACAGTGGTAGAGGCTCCCACACCATGAAATATCCATTCTTTATTATGGACAGTACCCAGGGGTCTTGGGTAAGGGTTTCCCAAACCTGACTTGAAAGGGATAGGAAAGGGGGGGGGCAGGGTCCAGGTAGTTAGATGGACCCTGATCTATCCGAAGGGACTGCTTTGGAGTTGGGGTTTGTTGTGGAATACGAAAGGATCATTGCCTCTTTCTTGTACTCTTGGACTGGGTTAAGCAGGTCTGGCTTGCCTCCTGACAAAGGCTGGTTTAGAGGAGCAGTTTCTCTGGAATTTAAGGACTGGAGAAACCAGGAGGTGTTTAACGTCTTTCATTTCCTTGCCGTTCTCTTGCAAGATCTTGAAAAGCTCTGCGGGTGCAGATCCAATCAAGGCTTCATTCCCCAGGGAAGCATCCATCAATTTGGATTTCATATCCTTGGACAAGGGTTGCAGCCTGAGCCCTGCGAACCTCCTTAGGACAGACCAGGCACAGCTGCCCTAGCAGAAGCCTCTACGGCATCACAGCTACATTTGCTAGGATGCCTGGTCAACTGGGAGGTGATAGCTAACAGGGATGTAGCTAGGTTTTGTTCTCAGATTCAGGTAATTCAGAAATTACTTTAGACAGTTGAGACAGGAGTTCCAAGGAAGAATCATATGGATCTGGTAATTTATAGTTTTAAATGCAAGAGTGGCGGATGTATAAACTTTCTTGCCTAGCCTTTCCAAATGCTGCTGTTGTCTAAAGGAAGCAGGGAAGAGGAGGGAAGAAGTCCACAGGGTTTGTCAGAGACACCAAGATGACTGATGGATCAGCTGCTGGTGCTCTGAATAAATATTTGCAATCTGTAGGCACCTTATAAAACCCATCAGGTTTTTTGGGTGCTGGTGGTAGAGAGTCAGAGGCCTTGCTTGAGAATATGAAGGCATCCAAGAAGGCTGGAAGGATAGGGGAACAGTAGAGGAACTAGGGGTGTCCACTTGCAACAGAAATGTTTTTCAATATCTGTCATTTCAGTGATTTCCCCATTTGAAATGCTCTTGCATTCTCATCAGAGTGTCACTAAAGGAAATCTCTTCTACAGGGGAGTCCAGTCCCATTAGAAATCTTCCTCAGGGGAAGCACAGTCTAGTGTACAACGGAATCTGGGTAGAGTAGGCTAGAGACTTACCAGAAGAAAAATCCTCCTCACATGAAGATTCTTCCCTGCGCCCCTCTTTTGGGAAGTTGCAGGCCTTGGTGAAGTAGGGATAGCAATCCCTGGAGGGGGGTTCTTAGAGACATAATGGCACTGAAGATGCTTTGGGAAAAGACCTGACAATCCTTTTGTGGATCAGAAGGAGAAATGTGTTTAGTTGTAAGTTTCTTTTTGCTGGACATGTCCATTCTATGGAGAGAAGGTGGACCGGACATGGGCCTGCATTCAATGTCTGTACCGACTTCCTCACAAATAAGGATGAGCAGAATCCCTCATGGCCCTTCAGAAATAAGGAGTCATGGTCCCCCTTGGACATCCACAGTGTACGCCTGCATTACTTCCAAGGGCGTGCTACTATCCTGTTCCACAGTGACCTCCATTATGGGTTCGGCATGTGGTTTGGATGGCGGCCTAGATCGAATCTCTGGACTGGTAGTTCTCAGGAAAGACATCAGGCCCTGGAGGTGCAGCTGAGGCTTCCGGCCTAGGTTTCTTGGCTTTCCGCTTTGCTACTGACTCAGCTTCTGAGGTTGAGGGACCCTTCATCCTTTTTGCAAGGAGTTTGAAATGTTGACTTTCCAGATGTATGGAAAGTGAGTTAAGCCTACTTCATAGGGTTTTCGGGATGGGACAAATGGCAGATAGGGCAGGTCTTATGGCCATGGGAAGGCGCAAAACAGGCACTGTTGATAGCCATCTTTATGTGGAATCTGATGTCCATATTCAGATCTGCCCTTCTTGGATGACATTAAAATTTTATCAAAAGTAAAAGGATTCCCCAACGGGGCACTTATCTGAGTAGAAGTTTCTTCGGCGGTCAGACCATATGTACAGGAAGTGTGTTCTGTCTAGTGGTAAAGAAGTTCTGAGGATGGCACATGCGTACATCACTTTTATGGCCTACGTGCGACTTACCATGCACCCTAGGCAACTAAGACTTTTGTAAACTGGCTGACGTCAGGTGTCTTCCTAATGTATAGAATATAGCAACAGCAGAATAGAATACTCTCTTGTGGAGGCAGCTTCTTGGAGAGAGAAATCCCTGAAAATATTCTGATAGGACAGGACTGTCCTTGTAGAAAGCTCATCCTTTTTGTGCGTCTATCATACATCCCAGGAAGACAATTCTTTTATAGGGTGCGAAACAGGACTGTGTAGGATTTACTTGAAGCCCAGGTGAGCCAGAATGGTCGAGATCTTGTCTAATGATCCTAAACACCTGAAAACAAACTCTGCATAAATCAGAACGTTGTCTAAAGTCAAAATGCCGATGCCCTGGATCCTGCAGTCAGCAACTATTAGAGCCAAGCACTCTGAATACTTGAGGTGCAGTAAATAGCCCAAAGGGTAATGCAGAAAGTACAGTTGCGTTCATTAAGATTACCATAACAGTAGATGCTCAAATGATCACTGCTTCAGTATCCTTAGTTATACAGATTACATCTTGCTAAGGATATAATGGACAGCCAGCTTCCAAATCTTCAGGGCACCTGCCAGGTGCCCAAACTGTCAGGATGAATAAAAAACAAGTTTGGGGAGGATGAGCTCCAAGGTATGGAATATCCTCTCACTCATTTTTATGTTTAAGAGAGAAAACTGGGAGATTGACAGTTTGGCTTAAAGGAAATCTAGATACCACTTTAGGCTCAAAAAGGATTAGTTCTCAAAGAAACCCTGTCCCCATGGAAAATGAGAGGATTGACTTGCCAAAAGATCTTGCAATTCAGATACCCTTCTTGCAGAGGTCAGAGCAATGACAACTGTTTCCTATGTTAAGAACCTCAAGTCATCAGGTTAGCAGGTTCAAATGGATCAAGTGTTAGCTTTTCTAACACATTTTAAGATCCCAAAGAGGGGCCATTATTTTTTTGGAGGCCTCTTAAGCAAAACCCCTTTCAAGAACATTTTGACATGAGACTGCATTGAAAGAGGAGGAGGATTCATGGGCAGATATGCTGAAATGGCAGATAAATGAACCTTGATAGAGGAATAAAAGACCACATGACAGTAACTCACACAAGTATTGTAGAAACTGAGAACTAGCCCTTAATGGGCGCTGGTTATGTTAACACCAACTAGAAAATCTTCTCTCTGCTATTATATGAACTTCTAATAGCAGGCTTTCTTGCCTCCATTAGTACCTGCACGTCCTCAATAAATGGTGCCTAAAAGGAATTAAGAGCCTATCATCCAGTGTCAACTTAAGTTGACTGATATCGGGGTGCATCAAATACCCCCCTATTCCTGAGTGAGTAGACCCAGTCTGTGAGAAAGCTTGAGGTAAATTGCTCCTGGTCCACTTCCAAAAGAAGGGAGAAAGTACAGTTGTGTACACTTAGCATAAATGTAGATGTTAGAGTGTATTCACTGTTGCAGTCCTCACATATGGGAAATCCGGCTCCCAGTAGCCCTCAGTCGGCCCGAATACCAGAGTCCTTGGTATACGACGTCAGCTGCTGCTGGTTGCAAAACTGTCAGTACGTCAGGTATAAAGGGTGGCAGCAGATGCTATTTCCTCAGTTTTTCTTGCCTTAACTTGTCAGGAGCCTGCAAAAGAAGGCTAATCCAGGCATGGTAGCACCCAGGACACATGTCATACAAAAATAAAAATCTATAGTCTGTGCCTTAGGAAAAAAGGGGGAATGGAGGGTGGGAAACCAGGACTGCAACGGTTCTATATCAGTTCATGTAAACATCTGAAGTTCGAAAACCATATGTTCAAACTTCAAACCACGAACTGCAAAAACACTGAAGTCTTAAAACTGCAATTTTTTTCCCAGGGGAAAAAAAAAAAAAAAAAAACCGCTATTCCAAGAAACACACGCAACACAAACCGACCAAAACAACATCAATTCACACACATACACTCAAAATCCTACATCTAACCCTACACTACTACCTATCCACTTACCTTAACCCAAACCCTAAGGTCCGTCAATATTGCACACTCACCTGACCTGCGCCCTAACCCTAACTCACCTATCCCGCCCTAACCCTAAAGTCTTTCACTATCGCACACCCACCTCACCCGCACCCTAACCCTAACTCACCTAACCCGTGCCCTAACCCTAACATCCACACAATCGCACACTTACCTGAACCCGACCCGTAACTTCCCACCACAGTCCTGATACTCGTGAAGCCACAGAAATGGCCCACCAAATTCTTTCCCTGGGAAAGAATTTGGTGAGCAGTGGCTTCGCGATTACCAGTGTTCTAACTTTACAGTTCAAACATCTGGTATTCGATATTCAGCCGTTTCGACGGACTAATATAAACCAGACTGCAACAATGAATACACTCTAACATCTACATTTATGGTAAGTGTACACAAATGTATTATGTTCTTCATGTTTCACTGTTGCAGTCCTCACAAATGGGTTGATTCCCAAAGCCCAGTAAAAAGACAAAGGGTGGGGGAGGAAAGATCACAGATTAAGGGTTGGTAAGGAGGCCCTGCAAAACTGCAGAGGAAAAACCAACTCTGGATTTAGGAAACAAGGGTAGATTGTCATGCTTTGTGAAAGTATGGACAGAAGACCAAGTAGCTGCTTCTAGAATGTCCTTAGTAGGCATGCCTCTCAGAAAGGCTGCAGAGGTAGAGGCTGCTCTAGTAGAATGGGTTCCAATACCCTGAGGAGGAACCTTCCCATGCTGCAGTTAACAAAAGTGAATACAATGAGCAATCCACTTGGAGATGGTTTGTTTTGAAATAGCTTTACCCTGAGCCACAGGAGCAAAACTGACCAATAACTGTTCAGATTTTCGAAAGGATTTGATCCTAAGCAAAATCTCAGCCGTCTATGCACATCAAGAGAGCGCAGAATCCTTTCTCCTTTATTTTGGGGATTGTTAAAAAAATGTAGGCAGGTGAACAGACTGGTTAAGGGTTAAACTGGAAATTACCTTAGGCATAAAGGAGGGATTGGTTCTCAGAGAAACCCGATCTAAGTGAAAAATAATGAAAGGTTCTACTGCCACTAAAACTTGCAGCTCAGATACCCTTCTAGCTGAATTAATAGCTAAAAGGAAAGCAGTCTTCCAGGATAGAAACTTCAAATCTGCAGAGGCAGCTGGTTCAAAGGGAGGCTGAGTAAGTTTTTCCAGGACAAAATTAAGATCCCAAGCAGGAGTAGGAGCTCTTCTGGGAGGTCTAAGATTACCAAATCCCCTCAGGAACTGTTTCATCAAGGGATGAGAAAAAATGGTTTGCTCAAAAGAACAATGAGCCGAAATTGCTGAAGCGTGAATTTTGATTGAAGAAAAGGAAAGTCCATCATTAAGCAATCCTGCTAGGTAGTCAAGAATGAGTGAAAGGGAAGGATGAGGAGAGTCTTCTCCTTTAGCTAGCATCCAAGAGCAAAATATCTTCCATTTATCTGCATAGGATTTTCTTGTGCTAGGCCTCCTGGCCTCATGAAGAACTTCAACCACCTGTTGGGAAAGATTTAGAGTATTAGTCAGGCAGTCAAATGCAGTGTTTGACGATTAGGATGAAGGAATTTTCCCCCTCCCTGAATCAACAGATCTGGTACCAGGGGAAGATGCCAAGGCTGAGCCTGGAAAAGGCTATGAAGGAGGGGATACCAATGCTGCCTGGGCCAATCTGGTGTTATCAGAATAGCCTGTGGTTTTTCGTCCCTTATCTTTAGCAGCACCCTGGGAAGAGGAAGAGGAGGGAATGCATAAACTGAGATGTGCATCCATGGAAAGGACAATGCATCCACCATCCAATGCTTTGTTGTGAAACTCCCTGGTGCAGAAGGTTGGAAGGAGATGATTGGTGTGAGAGGAGAAAAGATCCACTTGTGGAGTGCCCCAATGAGGAGTGATGCAATGGAAAATGTCCCTATTCAGTTGCCACTCGTGAGGATCCAGAACATGTCTGCTCAAATAATCCATCAAGGAGTTTAGCCTCCCTGGAAGATACTGGGCTATTAGATGTAAGCCCATGGATGCTGCTGTGGAACATAGCCTCATGCTTTGTCTGCACAAGGGGTAAGAGCGAGTCCCCACTTGCTTGTTGATGTACCACATGACTGTGGTATTGTCTGTCCTGATCAGCAGAGTCCCAGGGTAGAGTAAGTCCTTGAAAGCCAGCAAGGCCTGCTGCACTGCCATCAATTCTTTTAAGTTTTTGTGCAGATGAATCTGTTGGGTGCTCCAAGTCCCCTGTATGCCCCTGCCCTCCAGATGAGCCCCCCATGCAACATCTGAGGCATCTGTGGTGACAGTCTGGCTGCCAGGAGGTGGGCAGAAAGGTAGACCCTTGTTCTGAGAAACTACAGTTTTGTACCTACCATAAATGTAGATGTTAGTGTTTTCACACTGCTGCAGTCATCACACTTTGGTTATCCTGCCGTCAGGCGGTCCCCGTAGTTGGCCAGAGTTCCAAAGTCTTGGTCCGGTGTCAGTTGCTGTCGCTTCTTCCCTGACGTCAGTGCACCATGGGTATACAAGATGCATCCAACGCCATTTTCTTCAGTTTTTCTTGCCCCAGATGTCAGGTGGCCCCAAGTAGGTAGGCAATACATATTGCTAAAAAAATATATACATATAAAATAAAAACAATACCCTCAGTTACCAGCAAATACACCCCAAAGGTTGTATAGGATAGAAAGGTATAGATAAGTCCAGCTAGTTCAGAGGGATGGAGGGAGGGCAACCTAGACTGCAGCAGTGTGAACACTCGAACATCTACATTCATGGTAGGTACAAAATACAAAACTGTACTATGTTCATCGTGTTACACTGCTGCAGTCATCACACTTGGGTAGAATCCCAAAGCTAAGGTTGGGTGGCTGGTCTATAAAGAGTTAGGATTGGCTATGAGGCCCTGCAGAACTGCAGTGGCAAATCCTGCTCTGGATTTAGAGTAAAGAGGCAGGTGGTAATGCTTGGTAAAGGTGTGCACTGAACTCCAAGTTGCAGCCTCCAAAATTTCCTTGGTAGGTACTCCTCTGAGAAAGGCTGTTGGAAGTGGCTGTTGCCCTGGTGGAATGTGGCCTAATGCTATTTGGGACTGATTTTCCATGCTGTGTGTAGCAGTACCAAATACAGTGTCCTATCCATTTGGATATAGTCTGCTTTGAGATAGCCTTGCCCTGTGATCCTGCAGCATATGCTACAAACAGTTGGGCAAAACAAATGCTTTCAGGAAAACTGAACAAGTAGAAGCGTAGCTGCCTGTGTATGTCCAAAGAATACAGAAGTTTCTCCCCTTTATTCTGGGGGTTTGGATAACAGGTTGGCAAATGGATGGTTTGGTTAAGAGCCACACTAGATACCACCTTTGGCATAAAGGTAGGGTTTGTCCTTAAAGATACCCTGTCCTGATGAAAAATTATAAAAGGTTCCACTGCCATTAATGCCTGTAGCTCTGAGACTCTTCGTGCTGAAGTTACTGCCAGGAGCAGAGCTGTTTTCCATGATAAAAATTTTAAATCGGCTGTATTGGCTGGCTCAAAAGGTGGTAGGGTCAGTTTTTCCAAAACAAAATTGAGGCCTCAAGTTGGTGTTGGTGCTCTCCAGTGCGGTCTTATGTTTTTAGCCCCTCTGAGGTACTGCTTTAGCAAGGGATGAGAGAATAAAGGAGGATCTGTGTTGAAATGGCAGAGGCGTGGATCTTAATTGATGAGAAGGATAGGCCTCTGTCCAGCATCTCAGTTAAGTATTGTAAAATCTGAGGAATGTTTGGAACAAGAGGGTCACGGCTTTGAGCCTGGTTCCAGGCACAGAATTTCTTCCATTTTTCTGAGTAGGCTTTCCTGGTGCTAGGCTTCCTGGCCTCCAAAATGACATCCATAACAGCTTTAGAGAGAGGTGTCGCCTGTTTGATTAAAGTATCTGCCATGCAGCCAGGTTTAGGATTTTGAGCTGACCGTGCAGGATCCGATTGTTTTGTTGAGTCAGAAGGTGTGGAATTTGAGGCAAAATCCATGGTGGGTCCTGAGCCAAGTTCCTTAAGATAGGGTACTAGTGCTGGCGTGGCCAGTCTGGAGCAATCAGGATCATCTGTGTTTTTTCTTGTCTGGCTTTTAAGAGTACCTTTGAAAGGAGAGGCAGTGGTGGGAAGGCATAAACTTTTAGGTTTTTCCAGCTGAACAGAAGAGCATCCACTTTCCATGCTTGTTTGTGATAAGTCCTTGTGCAGAATTTTTGTAGTTGGCAATTCAGTGGGGAGGCAAAAAGATCCATGTCTGGGCATCCCCATGTTTGCGTTACCATGCTGAAGATTTGTGGATTCAATTTCCATTCGTGAAGGTCCATGATATTTCTGCTTAGGTCTGCCAGACTATTTTTCTTTCCTGGCAGGAATTGTGCTTGCAGGTGAACTTGGTACGTTAGATTTGTGTTCCACAAGGCCATGGCTTGCCTGCATAGGGGATAAGAATGAGTGCCCCCTTGCTTGTTTATGTACCGCATTACTGTGGTGTTGTCTGTCTTTAGTAGTAGTTGTCCTGGATGTAGAAGGTCCTTGAAAGCTGTTGGGGCATTTTGAACAGCCAACATCTCTTTTTGATTGATGTGAAGATGCATCTGGTCTGTGGTCCACTTGCCCTGAATGCATTTTCCTGCCATGTGTGCTCCCCCAGGTGCAATCCAAAACATCTGTTGTTAGAGTTTGCCTGGCTGTGGGTTGGGTAAAAGGCTGACCCTTGTTTAGGTGACATGCCTGTGCCCACCATCGAAACTCCTGTTGTTGGCAGGGAATTATTGGTATTACTGCTTCTAAACTGTGAGAGTGTTCAGTCCAAACACTTTTTAGGTACCATTGTAATTTCCTCATATGCAGTCTGGCATATGATAGTAGTATGCAGGATGCCATGAATCCCAGGGCCTGCAGAATTTTTCTTGCAGGGAGATGGGACTTTTTTGCCAGTAATTGAAAATATTGAGTTAGTTGAACTTGTTTGCCTGGCATGAGGTAAGCCATCTGGGCTGTTGTATTTAAGCTGGCACCCAGGAATATAATCCGTTGCGAGGGCACTAGTTTTGACTTCTTTTCATTTACTGTGTACCCTAGAGAAATTAGCAACCTTACAAACGCCAGATGCTGTAGGAGAATGTTCTTTGTCTCTGCTTGAATGAGGCAGTCGTCCAGGTATGGATATATTTGAATTCCTTTTTGTCTACAAAATGCAATTACTGGTGTCAGGCACTTTGTGAAGACCCTGGGCACAGTACATAAGCCAAAGGGCAGTGCAGAGAATTAGTAGTGCATTGTACCAGCTTTGAATCCGAGGTATCTTCTGCAATTTTGTCTGATAGGGACATGCAGGTATGCCTCTGAGGTCCAGAGTAACAAGCCAAGTCTTCTTGCCCAGCATGGGTAGAAGCTGCTGTAATGTCAACATTTTGAATTTCGGAATATCCAGGTAAGTATTCAGAATTGAAAGGTCTAGTATGGGCCTCCAGGCCTTGTCCTTTCTGGGGACCAGGAAGAGTCTTGAGTAAAATCCTTGTCCCTGTTGTGGTACTTTTTGAATAGCTCTATGTCCATGAGGGCTGAAATTTGTTTTTGTGCCTCTGCCCATTGATTTTGTGGCAGGTCTGGCATTCCTTTTAGCTTTGGTAGAGTATGAAAGTGGAATCTGTAACCTTGAGACACAATATTCAGAACCCATTTGTCTTGGGTGATTGTTTGCCAGTTTTGAGAAAAAAGTGCTAGTTTGCCCCCTAAGGGGGCTTCCAAAAGGGACGTGCTTGGTGTACGAAGATAAAAGTCATTGTGACTGTTTCCTGTAAGGTTGAGACTTGTCCTCACCTCCTTTTGGGGTTGAGGTGCCCAACTGTCGTTGTCTGTTTGAGCCTTGGGGTTGAGATCTGCCTCTTGGGCGTCTGTATCTGCCTCTCTGTGGCCTGACACTGGAAAGGACCAATTCTTTGTTGGCCAATTTCTGCTAAACCGAGGTGGTTGTACCTGTAAGAAATCCTTGACTGTTTGCATAGATTTAGCTTTATCCTCCATTTTCTTTAACACCTCTTCTGCCTTAACACTAAACAAGGTATCATGCTGTAAAGGAGCATCCAATAATTTTGCCTTAACATGATCAGGTAAACTCTGTTCTTTTAACCAAGCATGTCTTCGAATAACAGAACCTGTAACTGTGGCTCTACAAGAGGCCTCTAAAGAATCAAAACCACATTGCAGAGTATGTTTTCCCACCTGTTCAACTGCATGCAATAAATCCTGCATTTCTTTACAATCAGGAGCTTCTAAGCTTGCAAGCATTTTCTGCTTTAACTGAGCCATTAAATATTGTTGGTACTTAAGCATGTGAAACTGGCAGTTTAAAGCTCTTACTGCTAAAGTTGCAGATGTGTATACTTTCTTCCCCCATCTATCCAAAGCTCTGGAATCTGTCAGAGGGTACTGGCTTTTTGCAATGGAAGCCTTAACCCCTTTTGGACCCTGGGAAATAGTTTCTGTATCAGCAGAAGAGTTTTTGTAAAGAAACTTGTGAGAGTCAGGGACTCTAATACCTATCTGGCTTGGCTGGAGCAGGGGGCAGAGAGTCAGGAGATAAGCTGGATTCGGAGAACACATCATCCACAATATCTAGCACAGGCAGAATAGCCAGGGGTCTGTGCTGAGGCAATAAGAGGAAATCCCTGAGCCTTTTCTTGGACTCTGAGTAATCCTGACTTTCCCAATGGAAATGCTCCCTCATGGTATGCAACGTTTCCCCAAAAGAATAATCCTCAGGAGGAGAGGCTGAAGGGATAGATTCTTCAGCATCAGAGTCCTCATAAGGGGGGAGAGAGTATCCCTGGTCTGAAGAGGAATCAGAGGAAATGGAAACCTGATCAGAGGAGTCATGGTCTGGATCCTGCCTAGGCCTTTTCTCAGGAGGGGGGTGGGAACCCCTGATTAGAGTAATGAGGTCTTAGGCCATTTTAAGCATCTGTTTCTTAGGCATGGAGGACTATCCAGGAGAATGCTGTACTTGTTTCTTTGTCTTTAATGGTACCTTTGTCTTGGCTGTTATTTTAATGGTAAGTTGTGAAGGTCTGAAAACACCCTCAGAAGCCGATGCCTGCTCAGCGGCTCCGGACCCATCTGAGGGATTAGTTTCCGTAGGCCCAATACCTTGAGTTTCCAGAGGCCTAGATGTCTCCACGTGGGAGTCGGAAGCAGCCTGTGGCTCTGAGGTAGCAGGTGTCAGGGGCTGCAAAAGCGCCTCACTGAGAACCGGTGACTGGCCTAGAAGAGGTTTCGTCAGTTTTGGACCTCGGATGCCTGTCTTTATCCTTGTCTTTGCGTTTTTTCAGTAATGAGGTCATCGACTGATCTGATGGCATAGTATAATTGAACCTTCGGCCAAAGTAGTGTAAAGCAAAATCAAGACATCTTTTTATAGTGCGTTTGTTAAATCAAGCACAAAACAGACAACTAGTGACGTTGTGATCAGGGCCTAGGCATGGAATACAGTAAGAGTGGAAGTCCTTATGAGGTATTTGCTTCCCACAAGAAATACAATTATTAACTTTTTCTGACACCGGTCTGAGGCAAGAAAAAAGTTTCCCCAACGGGGTACTTAGCTTTATTGAAGACTTCGTATGTGAAATTTGACTTCGAAAATCTCAGGAGTCGGCCGACAAGCACTTGCGAACTGCTTCTGCTTCGGGCACCGCGTGGCAAGAAAGACTGAAGAAAATGGCATTGGATGCTTCTTATATACCCCTGGTGCACTGAGGTCAGGGAAGAAGTGACAGCAACCGACGCCGGACCAAGACTTTGGAACTCTGGCCGATTGCGGGACCACCTGACGGCAGGATAACCCAAGTGTGATGACTGCAGCAGTGTAACACGAACATCAGGTTGTTGCCCACCAGAGGAACTCCATTTGTAGACAGGGAGTCAGGGGAAGAATCATGTCCAAGTACTGTGTGTGTTGACACCAAAGATTAAGGTACCACTGAAGTTTTCTCATATGCAGCCTTACATATGGGATCATCAAAATACATGAAGCCATGAACCCCAGTGCTTGCAGGAATTGCCTTGCAGAGAGCTGGGTCATGCTTGCCAAGTTCATGAAGTAAGCAGAAAGATCTTCTTGCTTCTGTTGAGAGAGGAATACCATCTGGATGGCTGTATTCAGACTCACTCCTAGGAAAGCAATCTCCCTTGAAGGAACCAACTTTGACTTCTTTTCGTTGAGTGTGTAACCCAAAGAGATGAGAATGTTCTTCACAAAATCCAAATCCTTTTGTAGTTGTTCTGGGGAATTTTCTTGAATGAGAGTCTCATCCAGGTAAGGATAAATTTTAATGTTTCTCTGCCTGCAAAAAGCAATGGTTGGAGCCAGGCACTTCATAAAAACTCTGGGAGCAGTAGATAAGCCAAAGGGCAACGCAGAGAACTGAAAGTGTTGCTCCCCAGCCCTGAAGTGAAGGAACTGCCTGCAACTTTCCCTTATTGGGATGTGCAGACAAGCCTCCTTGACATCCAAAGTTACCAGCCATGAATCCTTGCCCAGCATTGGTAGTAATTGTTGAAGGGTGAGCATCTTGAATATGGGAATCACCAGAAAAGTGTTTAGAATGGACAGATTCAGAATAGAGTGCCAGGTGTCCCTTTTCTTGGGAACTGGAAAAAGCCTTGAATAAAAGCCTAGGCCTGCCTGATTTGCAGGAAATGGCTCTATAGCCCCGATAGTCAGTAGTGAAGACATTTGATTTCCTACCTCTGCCCTGTGAGTTCTCAGTATGTCTGGGTACCCTTGTAAAAGAGGGAAGGTGTGAAAGTAAAACTTGTAGCCTTGGTTTACTATATTGAGCACCCATTTGTCATCTGTGATGGTAGACCATACCTCTGTGAACCTGGCCAACCTTCCCCCCAAAGGAAACCCAGGGTCTGCAGAGGTAGGCAGAAGGCCGGAGTCATTGAGAATGTTTTCTTTGGGAAGCTGGCTTAGAACTCCCAGATTTAACACAAGAATGCCATAGTTTAGTCCTTTGAGGGGCAGAAGCCTGCCCTCTGGAAGACCTGAAACTCCTACGCCTAGAGCGACCCTGCTTGCCAGGATCAGGGAAAAAAACAATTCTTGGAAGGATGTCTATTGAACCAAGGAGGCTGAACCTGAAGGAAATCTTTTACAGCTTGCATAGATTTTGCCTTATCCTCCAACTTCTTCAGTACCTCCTCAGCCTTATTACCGAAAAGATTGTCCTTGTGCAAAGGAACATCCAGCAATTTGGATTTAACTGGTTCAGAAAGAGGCTGCTCCCTGAGCCAAGCATGCCTTCTATTTATAGAACCAGTGGCTGCTGCTCTGCAGGAAGCTTCCAAAGTGTCAAAACCACAATGAAGTGAATGCTTACTAATTAAAGTGGCAGAATTCAGTAAGTCCTGTAAATCTTTGTTCTCTGTCATAGAAGGAATATCTCCTAATAGCCTCCAAAGTATGCTGCTGATACTTAAGCAGGTGAAAAAGACAATTCACGGATCTAATGGCAGGAGTTGCAGAGGTATAGACTTTTACCCCACCTGTCCAAGGCCCTAGATTCCTTATCAGAAGGCTCAGGGTTTTTAGCAATAGTAGCCTTAACAAGCTTGGGGCCTTCAGAAATAATTTCTGGATCAGCAGTAGGGTTTTTAAAAAGGAACTGATGAGAATCAGGAAATCTGGGAAATAGATATATAAAATGGCAATGTAGGAAATGTCAAGTCAAGGCCTCAATAATGTCTTTGGTAGCCACTCCTGCTCCCGTAAAAAGCTGTGGTAGTGGCTGTTGCCCCATATGAGATGAGGTCTGTTGTGTGGAATTGGCTTTCCATGGAAGGAGTAACAGAATCGTATCATCTGTTTGTTGAAGAAGGTGGCAGGTGGATTGCCTGGTTTAAAGACACACTGATACCACCTTAGGCATAAATGTAGTGTCAAGTCTGTCTGGACCTTGGTCTGTGATTAGAATAGATTAAGGTTGCACTGCCATTAAGGGCCTGTAGTTGAAACCTCCTCCCTGGAAAAGCCAGTAGGCCAGTGAAAGCAGTTTTTCCATGACATGTAGGTCTGCTGTTGCTTGCTGTTCAAAAGGTGATAGTGTCAATTTTTTTCTAGCTTGAAGTTCAAGTCCCAAGCTGGCAATGGTTTCCTTCCTTGGTTTGAGGTTTTACATTTTTGGAACTACTTACCCAACGAGCAAAGGTGAAAAAAAACAGTGGATCAAAACTGTATTCTGCTGAAATAGCTGATGCATGAATCTTGATGGAGGAGTAGGACAGGCCTGAATAGTTGGAGCTATCAGGATGGCGTTCCTCCTTGATTTTTTTTAGTAGTACTTGTTTATCAAGGAAAGGGGTGGGAATGCATATGCTGTAGGCCCTTTCAGCTAAGGAGAGTCCACTTTCCATGCTAATTGAGTGGGAGGGAATGTCCTTGATTTTTTTTTGCTGGTGATTGAGAGGAGGATCGATAATAGATCTATCTGAGGCATTCCCATTTCTTTGAGATGGTCTTGAAGATATCGGCTGCAGATGCATCCATGAAGGACATCCCTGTAATACCTATCTGGTTTTCTGGGGGCAGGAGGAACAGAATTAGGAGTTAAAGAATTTTCCATGAAAACATCATCCACAACTTCTAAAACTGGAGGTATAGCCAGCGGCTTATTCTGCGGAAAATCTAAAAATTCCCAGATTCTTTTCTTAGACTGTGGAAAATCCTGACATTCCCATTTAAAATGCTCCCCAAAAGTATTCAAAGTATCCCCAAAGGAAAAATATTCTGGAGGGAGGCAGAAGGGATAGAGTCCTCAGCATCAGAATCCTCAAAGCCAGAAAAAAGTTGAGAATTTCCTTCTTCACCAGCAGACATACTGGAAATTTCAGAATCTGAGACAGACAACACATCAGGAAATAATTCCCTAGCCCTCTTTGAAGGGGGGAGGAATGAGAGCCTCTGATCAGGGAAAGAAGATCACCAGCCATCTTTACCAACTGGGACTGAGGTACAGAAGGGGAGGCCGACGTCTGTTTGTGAGTAGGTTTGCGGCTGGAAGGTTTACTAGCAATCCGGAGGGACTCGGGAGGCCTAGCAACTGCAAAAGCCTGAACTAATGTAGTCTCTGTCTGGTTCTGGTCTCATGTCGAAAAGAAGAGACGTCAGAAGCCGGTGCCTGCAAAGCGGCTCTGGACCCATCTGAGGCAGCAACAGGCATAGGGTCTGAAGACGAAAAATCAGCCTGCAGCATGGAGGACTCCGTAAAGGTCTTGGCAGAGGCCTGTGGCTGAAAATCTGCAGAGGCTGCGAAAGCGCCTCACTGACTACCGCTGTGCTGATGACCAATTTCACCGGTGCGCCGTCAGAAAGTTTAAGCCTAGGCCTGTTGCAGTCTGTCTTTGCATTTCCTAGGTATATCCGAAGTCGGAAGACCAGAAGATGCCATACCAACGAACTTAGGCCAGACTCCGAAATGCTTATACAAAATCTTAGCTCTACGGCATATGGTACGCGGGTTAAAGGAAGCACAGAGATCGCAGTTAGGGACATCGTGATGAAGGCCCAAACAAGTTATACAATAGGAATGGAAATCACGGTGCGGAATCAGTTTTCCACAGGCAAGACAGTTATTAACTTTATCTGATGTTCGTTAAAGAAAAGAGGATCCCCAACGGGGTACTTATCTGAAGGCGTCTTCAACTTGGTAGTCTGAAAGCGAAACAAAGGTAAACGGCCACCCAGCACTAGTGCGAATTGCATCTGCTTCAGGCTCCATGGCAAGAAAGACTGAGGAAATGGCGTTGGCTGCCACCCTTTATACCCAATGTACTGACATCAGTTTTACAAACAGCGGCAGCCGACATCATATACCAAGGCCTCTGGTATTCGGGCCGACTGAGGGCTACCAGGAGCTGGATAACCCATATGTGAGGACTGCAACAGTGAAACACGAATAATATCAACGGTTGCCTCGGCCTGAAGAGAGTCACCATAATGTCCTTGGGGGATTCCTTCTAAATCTTCATGAGTACCCTGGACATTACAGGAAAGGGTGGAAAAGTATGTAGGAACATTCCTATCCAAGGAAAATAAAAAGCATATTTCTTCCAGACCTTTTTGCATGGAGTCCTATATATCAGGATCTTGACAGTTCATTGTTCAGAGAAGAAGCAAAGAGGTCTACTTGAGGAAACAGGTAGTTATGTACTTACCATAACGATCGATGTATGTGGTCCATCTCACCTCACATTCTTTACTCACGGGTTCAGAGCAGAGAATCGGCTCCGACTCGGCCAACTTATTTTCTAGCACGAAGTCTCTAATTGGCTGGGCTAACCCGGTATCCCAAGATGCAGCTCGCCCTAGCCCCAGATCTAGTTTGCAGCCATCCCAATCACACCCCACACACACAACTGCCACTGGAGGGAGCTCCAGCCTGAAAGGAAGAAAAACAATGGACATTGAAGGGTTCTCAGAACCAATTTTCCTCCAAATCCTATAGGAAGGGGGCAGGTGGGAGGGTACGTAAGAATGTGAGGCGAGATGGACCACATACATAGATCGTTATTGTGAGTACATAACTACCTGATATTATGTGGTCCTATCTCGCCTACATTCTTTACTCACGGGACAGCGTCCCCAGCACCTCTATCCTGGGCGGCTCATAGGAAAATACTCCTGAGAACCATGGAACCAAAGGAAGCCCCGTCCCTAGAAGCCACGTCCACCTTGTAATGAGTAATAAAGGTGTGCGGAGAAGCCCAAGTGGCCGCAGCACAAATATCCAATGAAAGCCTAGCATGGTATGCAATTGATGTAGACACTGCCCTGGTAGGATGAGCTTTAATGGGAAAAGGTAAATTTCTGCCTGCTGACGAATAGATAAAGGAAATACAATCTTTGATCCATTTAGAAATTGAGCTCTTGGAAATAGGACAACCTGTTCTGTTTTCTGAGAAGGACACAAACAGTTGATCAGACTTCCTAATATGCTTAGTCCTGTGTAAGTAGAATCTTAGTTGTCTGTGCACATCCAACTGGTGAAACCTAAACTCTGCTTTATTGGAAAAGTTCGGAAAGAACACTGGTAACTCGATAGACTGATTCAGATTAATGGTGGATGACACCTTCGGAAGGAAGGACGGGTTAAGTCTCAGGGAAACTCTGTCCTTATGGAAGGTCAAATACGGAGGCTTAATGGACAAGGCTTGAATCTCTGATACTCTTCTGGTCGATGTAATGGCTATCTGGAAAGCCGTCTTTAAAGATAGAAATTTTAATTCACAGGTGGCAGCCGGTTCAAAGGGCAGTGAAGTGATGGCTTGTAACACAAAGTTTAGATCCCATGGCATGACAGGTTCTGAAACCGGAGGGCGAAGTAACGAGGCACCTTTCAAGAAGGCCTTACAAAGTTTATGGCCCATAACAGAAGGCTCATAAGATGTATGAAAGTTGGAAATTGCAGCCAGCTGCACCTTAATGGTAGTGGGCACAGAGCCCTGTCGGAAAAGCATGGCTAAAAAGTCTAAGACCGACGGAATTGGGGCTGTGAAGGGGTCCAAACCTTAGGCCTGAGCCCAAATGGAGAATCTCTTCCACTTGCTGGAATAAATCCTTCTGGTGGAAGACGTATGAGACTAAGACAAGATGTGTACCACCTCAGGTGAAAAGGAATGTCGTCTAACTAGTGATGGAAGTGGAGCAGCCAGGCTCGTCAACCTGAGGGTTCGCAGGGAGGGGTGGAGCTGTCCTGAAATATGAATCAGTAGGTCTGGCACTGGGTCCAGAGTCCAAGGACCGTCCACCGTGTACTGCTGAAGAAAGGGGAACCATACTTGTCGAGGCCAGTGTGGAGCAATTAGAATCATCCTGCTTCCCAAGGATATGGCTTTCTGAATCACTCTTGGTAACAGAGGAAACGGAGGGAAAGCATAGATCAGACCGGGGGGGCCAATCGTGGACTAGAGCATCCCTGGACGACTCCCCCTGTGGGGGGATCAGTGTGAAGTACTTGCTGCATTTGGCATTGAGAGGGCTGGCAAAGAGATCGCAGCAAGGCTGACCCCACCTGTTGAAAATTTGAACCGCCACTCGGTCGTTCAGGGACCACTCGTAAGGCATCAGAATAGATCTGCTCAGTCTGTCTGCCATCACGTTGGTCTTTCCCGGAATGTGCGTTGCCACTAAAAACCATTAGGAAGACACTGCCCAAAGCCACACTCGCATGACCTCTCTGCAGAGGGGATAAGATTTGGTTCCCCCTGCTTGTTCAGGTACCAAACCATGGACATGTTGTCCGAGTGAATTGCAATCGTTCCCAGAGGAAGAGAGCTTTGGAGTGCCTGCAACGCTAGTAACACCGCTCTCATCTCTAGAACACTGATGTGCAGGTGTACATCGTGATCTTGCCACGTGCCTTGGACCGTCCTGCCAAGATAATGCCCCCACCCCCATCCCATCTGGGAGGCGTCCGTGGTCACCATGACCACTGGAGACATAGGAATCAAGCTCCTCCCTTTGTCCAGATTGATGGAGCATAGCCACCAGCGGAGGTCCTGTTTGCACCGTTCCGTGAGAAGTATCAAGTGGGAAAGAGGAAGTTTCTGAAAGGACCACTGGGCCGAAAGGAGCCACTGTAGGATCCGCATGTGTAACCTGGCTAGAGGCACCAGCATGATGGTGGCAGCCATGGATCCCAGGAGCTGGAGAAAGTACAGTTTTGTACCTACCATAAATGTAGATGTTCGAAGATCCACATTGCTGCAGTCCTTACATATGGGTAGTCCGCTGTCCTCGGTCGGCCCGAATACCAAAGTATTAGGCTGACGTCGGTCAAGGCGCATAAAACTGACATCAGGACGTCAGGGTACAAATGCGCATGACCGACGTCATATCCTCAGTCTTTTCTTGCCCCAGATGTCAGAAGGCCCTAAAAAGAAAGGCCAAAGCCAAAAAACAGCAAAAAACAACCAACCACCCCTGCACTAATTATATTTACAATATTTACAATATTCACAACCCAAACCACACAACCACCTCTAACTACAGAGCGGAAGGAGGGAGGGTAAATTGGACTGCAGCAATGTGGATCTTCGAACATCTACATTTATGGTAGGTACAAAACTGTACTATGTTCTTCATCTCACATTGCTGCAGTCCTTACATATGGGTAGAATCCCAAAGCAGAGGTAAGGGAGGATGGCAAAACTATAAAGCATTAGGAGCTGCCAAAATGCCCTGTAAAATTGCAGTGGCAAAACCAGCCCTAGATTTAGAGTAAAGTGGAAGGTGGTAATGCTTAGAGAAAGTATGTACTGAACTCCAAGTAGCTGCCTCCAAAATATCTTTAGTAGCCACCCCCCTTAAAAAAGCTGTAGAAGTGGCAGTAGCCCTATTGGAATGAGGCCTAATCCCAGCTGGAATCTCCTTACCATGATGGGAATAACAGAAAGCAATACAAAAACCAATCCACTTAGAAATAGTCTGTTTTGAAACAGGTTTGCCCTGAGAACCCAAAGCAAATGAAACAAACAACTGCTGAGACTGCCTGCACCCTTTAGTTCTGCTCAAATAATATCGCAACTGTCTGTGTACATACAAAGTGTGCAAAATCTTTTCCCCTTTATTTTGGGGGTTTGCATAAAAAGTAGGCAAATGAATAGTTTGGTTTAAAGCCACACTAGAAACCACTTTAGGCATAAAGGAAGGGTTAGTGCTAAAGATACCCTGTCCTTGTGGAAAATTAGGAAAGGCTCAACCGCCATAAGGGCCTGTAATTCAGAAACCCTTCTCGCAGAGGTAATGGCCAACAAAAAAGCAGTCTTCCATGATAAATATTTCAACTCAGCAGTCGCTGCAGGCTCAAAAGGTTGTAGAGTGAGTTTCTCCAACACAAAATTGAGATCCCAAGCAGGAGTAGGAGCTCTACGTGGGGGTCTTATATTCTTTGCCCTCTAAGGAATTGCTTAAACAAAGGATGAGAAAATAATGGTGGGTCACAGTCATAGTGAGCAGAAATTGCTGCAGCATGAACCTTAATAGAGGAGAAGGACAAACCTTTGTCCAGTAACTCAGTAAGGTATTGAAGAGCAACACTTAAATTAGGTTTAGAAACATCAAAGTCCTTTGCTGTACTCCAAAATAAAAATCTCCTCCATTTATCTGCGTACACCTTCCTTGTACTAGGCCTTCTGGCCTCCAAAATAACATTCAGAACTTGTTGGAAGCTGAGACCCTCCAGGGTTTAAAACAGAATATGCCAGGCTGTTAGATGTAGAGAGTGAAGTTTGACATTGAGTAAATGACTGTTCTCCTGAGACAGCAGGTGAGGAATTGAAGGCAAAGGCCATGGAGGCTCCCGTACCAGACTTCTCAGTAATGGGTACCAGTGCTGTCGAGGCCAATCCAGAGCTATTAAAATCATGTTTGGCTTGTCCTGTCTGACCTTCAGGAGTACCTTTGGGAGGAGAGGCAGAGGTGGAAAGGCATACACATGAAGATTGCTCCAATTGAATGAGAGAGCATCCACTTTCCAAGCTGTGGGATGAAAGCTTTTTGTGCAAAACTTTGGCAGCTGGTAATTTAGTGGAGAAGCGAACAGATCTATGTCTGGAGTTCCCCATAACACTGTCAATTTCTGAAATACATGAGGATCCAATTTCCACTTGTGGGGATCCATAATTTGTCTGCTCAACATGTCTGCTAAGGAGTTCTGTGCTCCTGGCAGAAACCTTGCCTGAAGATTTAGCTGTAAACTGAGAGCAGTCTCCCACAAAATCATTGCTTGTCTGCATAGAGGATATGAATGTTCCCCTTGCTTGTTGATGTACCACATGACAGTTGTGTTGTCTGTTAGAATCAACACCTGCCCTGGAAGAAGTAAATCCTTGAAAGCTATCAATGCAAATTGGACTGCTAACATCTCCTTCAAGTTGATATGTAGATGTTGAAGTCTGGCAGGCCACGTGTCTTGTACCCATTTTCCATTTATATGAGCTCCCCAAGCTTTGTCTGAGGCATCTGTCGTTAGAATCTGACTCGCCTCTGGCCGGGTCACAGAGAGTCCCTTGTTTAGGTGACATTCCTGAGCCCACCACAAAAATTCCTTTTGAATGCAAGGTATTATCTGAATGACAGTGTCCATATCTTGGCAGTGCTGTGTCCATACATTTTTGAGATACCATTGTAGCTTCCTCATATGCAGTTTGGCATTGGGAAGTACCAGAATACAAGATGCCATGAACCCCAAGGCTTGAAGGACTGTCCTTGCAGTCAGCCTGGACTGACGAGACAATTGGTGGAAGTAAAGAGAAAGATTCTTTTGTTTGTCCGGGGTCAAAAGGCCATCTGGGATGCTGTATTCAGTCTCACACCCAGAAAGCACATGTCCTGAGAGGGTACTAGACTGGACTTTATTTCGTTCACAGAATACCCCAGGCATCTTAACACTGCCATCACATACTGTAAATGATGAAGAAGTTCGTCCTTTCCTTGGGCCAGAATCAGGCAATCGTCCAAATAAGGATAGATTTGTATTCCTCTTAGCCTGAAGAAAGCTACCACTGGAGCCAGAACCTTCGTGAACACTCTGGGCAGTAGATAAGCCAAAGGGCAATGCAGAGAACTGATAATGAGAAGTCCCAGCCAAACGCAGATACTTCCTGCAACTGAGCCTGATAGGAACATGAAGGTAAGCCTCCTTGAGATCCAGAGTCACCATCCAGTGATCTTTGCCCAGCAGAGGTAAAAGCTGTTGTAACGTCAACATTTTGAACTTGGGAATGTCCAGATATGTGTTGAGGATAGATAAATCCAAAATTGGTCTCCACGTGTTCCCTTTCTTTGGAACTAGAAACAGGCGAGAATAAAATCCTAGGCCCACTTCTGGCAGAGGGACCGGTTGTATGGCCCCTATTTGAAGTAGTAGAGAAATTTGTTTGTGAGCCTCTAGTCTTTGCTGAGGAGGAACGTCCGGCATGCCTTTGAAAGGAGGCAAGGTATGGAAATAAAACTTGTAACCTTGGTGTATAATATCCAATACCCATTTGTCTTGGGTAATCAAAATCCAATTTTCCTTGAAGAGTGCCAACCTTCCTCCCAAAGGTGCTGCCAGGCAAGAAGGATCTGGCAGCTGAAAAGGTAGGTCATTGGGCCTGTTTACGAAAGGACTGGCCCCTGCCCTCACCCGAAGATTGTGCAGGTGAACTCCCTGTTCTATGTCTGAAAGAACTCTGAGCTCTGCCCCTACCACGTCTAGATCTACCCCTAGACTGAGAATCATAAGAAGGATACGTCCACCCCTTAGCAGGCCAATTCCTACTAAACTGGAGGCTGAACTTGCAAAAATCTTTAACAGCCTGCATAGACTTAGCCTTGTCTTCCATTTTCTTCAAGACTGACTCCACAGGTGAACCAAACAACACATCAGACTGCAAAGGAGCATCCAAAATCCTTGTCTTAACATGGTCAGATAAATTCTGATCCTTCAGCCAGGCGTGCCTGCGAAGAACTGAACCAGTGGCAGCCACCCTAGACGAGGCCTGCACAGCATCAAAACCACATTGTAATGAATGCTTACCCACCTGTTCAGAGACATGCACCAAATCTTGTAATTCTTTACACTCAATGCCTTCCGCCAGAGCATCCACCTTAGACTTCAATTGAGAAAGAAGAAAGTTTTGATATTTCAACATATGAAACTGGCAATTCAAAGCCCTCATAGCTAAGGTAGAAGATGTATAGACCTTCTTTCCCCATCTATCCAAAGCTCTGGCCTCTTTATCTAGAGGAACCGGATTTTTTTTACAACAGAGGCCTTGACACCCTTAGGTCCCTGACTAATAGTTTCTGGGTCCGCCCTAGGACTCTTATAAAGATATTTATGAGCCTCAGGCACCCTGTAATACCTATCCAGTTTAACAGGAGCAGGAGGCAGAGAATCAGGATTAAGTGAAGCCTCTGCAAACACATCTTCCACAACATCCAGAACAGGGGGTATAGCCAAGGGCCTATGTTGGGGTAAAAGCAAAAATTCCCTAAGCCTTTTCCGAGAATCAGAGAAGTTCTGACCTTCTCACTTAAAATGTTCCCTCATAGAATGAAGTGTCTTTGAAAAAGAAAAATCCTCTGGAGGAGAAGCAGAAGGAGTGGAATCATCTGCATCAGAATCAGAATAAGGAGAGTACTCCTGCAAGTCTTCAGCCGAAGACTCTGAAACATCCGAAGCCTGCTCAAAACTTCCCAACTCTGGCTCCACCCTAGGCCTCTTATCAGGAGGGGGCAAAGAACCTCTAATCAGAGTAATCAAATCTTCTGCCATTTTAAGCATGTGCTTCTTGGGCACAGACCCTGCTGAACTAGGAGTGACACCAACAGAAGCTAAACCTGGCCTGCCTCTGGGAGAAGCCTTTGAAACAGAAGGAGAGGGCCTAACCACCCTAGGAAGGGAGGGGAGTACAGAAACCTGAGAAGCCCCTTCAGCCTGACCTGCCTCCTGAGAGGTCACATCCTGCAAAATCAAAGTCTCCCCCTGAGACTCCAGAGAAGTCTCCATCGGAACCACCGGTTCCACAGAAGCCTCTAAAGAACCGGCGTCCGGAACGGATGACTCATCTTGCCTGGGTTTAACTGTTTTGTCTTTGCGCTTCTTACGAGAAGCGGGCGGAGAGTCCAACGGCATATTATAATTGCACCACTTACCGAAGACCAGCCTAGCACAATCTAACCTTCGCTTAATAGTGCGCTTATTGAACCTAGCACAAAAGCGACACCCAACAACGTCGTGCTCAGGCCCCAAACAAGGAATACACAAAGAATGATAATCCCTATGCGGTATCTGTTTCCCACAAGAAATACAGTTATTCACTTTTTCTGACATCCGGTAAAACACTGAGGCAAGAAAAAACCAAAATATTCCCCAACGGGGTACTTAGCCAACTTGGATTCGGTCTGAAACTCCGAACTCGAAAAATTTCAGAACGCCGAACGGCACTTGCAATGCTGCTTCTGCATCGGACCATGCGGCAAAAAAGACTGAGGATATGACGTCGGTCATGCGCATTTGTACCCTGACGTCCTGATGTCAGTTTTATGCGCCTTGACCGACGTCAGCCTAATACTTTGGTATTCGGGCCGACAGAGGACAGCGGACTACCCATATGTAAGGACTGCAGCAATGTGAGATGAAGAACATCTAACCTGGCCTGAACTCTCTTGAGGGGCAACAATGCGTGAATCTGAGACTACAGCACTCATTCTCTCTTGTGGCAGAAAGGCCTGCATTTGAATAGAGTCTAGCTCGGCGTCTATAAAAACAACATGCTGTGAGGGCAGCAAGGCAGACTTTTCCCAGTTCAAGGTAATTCCTAGTTGGTGATAAGGTGTAATGGTAGCCTCCCTGGCTTGAATAAGGAGATGCCTGGTGGGGGCGGTGAGAAGCCAGTCGTCCAGCATATGGAAACACCTGGAACCCCCGATGCCTCAGGTGAGCAGTCACCACTGCCAGATACTTGGTAAACACCCTGGGGGCTGTGGTGAGACCAAAGGGCAGGGCACGAAATTGGAAGTGACTGGCTCCCAGCCGGAAGCGTAAATGAGTCCTGGATGCCTTGTCCATCTTGATGTGGTAGTAGGCATCCTTGAGATCAATGGAGCACATCCATACTCCTTTTTCCAGCAAGGGAAAAATGGACTGAAGAGTGACCATTCGGAACTTGGACTTTAGAAAGTAGTGATTCAATCGGCTGAGATCCAGAATGGGTCTCAGGTCCCCTGTTCTTTTCGGCACCAAAAAGAGTCGAGTAAGTTCCTGATCCGATATGGTCTGAGGGGACTGGTTGGATGACTTCTTTTTCTAGCAGCTTTAAAATTTCTAGTCCTGCTTGATCCCGTTGACTGGGTGGAACGTCCGGGATTCTTTTGACTGGAGGGGGTGTTGATAAAAAGGGGATGGTGTAACCTACAGTAACTATTCGAAGCACCCAACGATCCTGAGTGATGCTTTCCCAGGCTTCTGGATGCAATGAAATTCGGCCCCTGACTGGCTCCGGAACAGCAGTCTGGCAACGCCTCAGGAACACTGAAAGGAGACCCGCGAAAGGAATAGCAGTCTCCCGAGTTGCGGGGGCCTCCTCTGCCTCTAGGACTGCATCTTCCAGAATAATTTCCCCCTCCTCTGCCTCTGGAGGGGGACTCACCTTGAGCGGCAGGGAATGACCTCTGTGACTTCTTGAACCACATTTTGCCAACTCTTTGAGCCTTGGGGTAAGGCCTAGAAGGAAGAGAGAAACGGGCCCCTACGGCAGATAGGGTCTTCCCCTCCTGTCCGCATCTGGTGAGGGTGTCTTTCACTTTGGTCCCAAAGAGTAAGGACCCATCAAAAGGGGCGTCAATGAAGGAAGACTTAAAGGCCTCCGCAAAATGACAAAGGTGCATCCAGGCTTGCCTTTTGAGAACTACACCTGAGCTAGCTGCCCTACTCGCCCCTTCGGCTGCATAGGATATGAGCCTCATGGATGAGTTGACAATGGAACCAAGGGTAGACAACTGGGCGTTAACAGTCTGCGTTACCGCCTCAGGCATGTTACCCGTCAGAGTGTCTCCTAGCTCCTTAAGGAGATCTCTCTGGAGCAGAGTAAAATGACAAAGATAATTCAGCGACCGCAATGTAAAGGTCGCTGAAGACAGGGTACGCTTCCCGTACCGGTCCATACTCCTGGACTCCTTGTTAGGAGGATGGACGGAAGAAAAAGCCTCTGCAACTTCCTGCTGAGTGGCTGCTGCCACCACCAAGGCATCTACGGAAACCCCTTTGGTCAGGAACTCTTTCCCCGGGGGAGCAGAAAGAAACTTGTCTGGGCACCGGTTCCACGGAATCAGGGGTCTCCCACACCCTTCGACAAATCAAATCCAGGAGTTCATCTAAGGGTGGAGACACCCAGGAGGCGAAGGGTTGAGCTCCGAAGGCCTTGAGGAATACCAACTCCTCCTCAGAGGGGGTCTTGGAAGGCCAGTCACCTCTCTGCCTCAAAATCTCCAGGATGTCGGAGAAAGAGATCATCGCAGGACGACTTAGGGGACATCCTCAGACTCCTCGAGGTCAGTATCAGAAGTGAGGGACTCATCCTGGGAGTCTATGTGCTTCCTCTTGCACAACTTCTTTCTAGTGGGCTCCTCAGGCACCAACCCTGAGGGGCCCTCAAAGTTGGGGACCGCTCATGGGGGTATCCTCAGACCTTCGGGCTCTGCCATCCACGGACAGGGGTGTGTCAGAGGCTCTAGCCAGGGTGTAGGTGGAAGGAGTGACCGATCAGAGTGCTGTAACTATCTGGCCAGTACACTCCTCATGGCCTCGAAGGCAGGTCCCCCCGAATCCGAGGACCGACCCGTCTCCAAGACCACAACTGGAGTCGGGGTTCCCCGAGCCGAAGCACCAAGAGGGAGACTCGGAACAGACAAGAGTCCCGAGGTATCCCCCTCGGGTCCGACTGAGGAAACCAGAGTACCGAAACCAGAGGACGGAACCGACATGGCCGGAGCAGACGTAGGCTCAGATAAACTCACAAGGGGTATCGGAGCCGAAATGAGATCACTCGGCGTGGAGCACTCTGGCTCCGATGACACAGGGGGTGCTCGGAGGAGGAATCATTGGTACAAGAATAGGGACTGGCTCCAAAGCAGACTGGGCCGGAGCCGAGAACAATTTTGCTAACACCAGCGACTGCAGGAGCCTCTGGACCACCCTATCCACATCCAAATCAGACAGCCTAGAGGATTTGGAGGAAATAGAGGGAGATCAGGATCTCCTAACCTGGAGACTCGGGCCTAACAGTGGGTGACCGGCTCCAAATAGGTTCCAATAATATCGGGGCCGAGGTAGACTCCAGTACAACTGATACCTCCTGTGGCCCCGAGGACAATGGAGCAGAGGAGACAATATCCACTTTCGAAACTTTCTCCGGGGGTTCCGAAGAGACAGATGGAGCCGGAGATCTTTTCTTGGCCTTGGAAGTCTTAGACTTAGTACTAGAAGAAGAGTCTTAGGACTCCTCAAAAGAAGGTTTAACCAGGCCCTTCAAAATCAACTTATTTTTTTCTTTCCTGCAGTACCCTCGGGCTAAAAGCGTGGCAAAAACTGCAGGACTCTTGCAGGTGAATAGCACCAAGACAATAAACGCAGATAGAATGCCCATCTGTGATGGACATCTTGTAGCCACATTTAGAAAATTTCTTAAACCCAGAGGGTTTATGCTCTTTCTGCTCCTTAGACATAACAGTACACAGCACCCACTCAACAGACGACAGACACGAGAGGAAGGCGGGAAAACCAAACCAAGAATAACCAAAGAAAAGTACAGTTTTGTACCTACCATAAATGTAGATGTTCGAAGATCCACATTGCTGCAGTCCTTACATATGGGTAGTCCGCTGTCCTCGGTCGGCCCGAATATCAAAGTATTAGGCTGACGTCGGTCAAGGCGCTTAAGACTGACATCAGGACGTCAGGGTACAAATGCGCATGACCGACGTCATATCCTCAGTCTTTTCTTGCCCCAGATGTCAGAAGACCCTAAAAAGAACGGCCAAAACCAAAAGACAGCAAAAAACAACCAACCACCCTTGCACTAATCATATGTACAATATATACAATATCCACAATATTCACAACCCAAACCACACAACCGCCTCTAACTACAGAGGGGAAGGAGGGAGTGTAAATTGGAGTGCAGCAATGTGGATCTTGAACATCTACATTTATGGTAGGTACAAAACTGTACTATGTTCTTCATCTCACATTGCTGCAGTCCTTACATATGGGTAGAATCCCAAAGCAGAGGTAAGGGAGGATGGCAAAACTAGAAAGCATTAGGAGCTGCCAAAATGCCCTGTAAAATTGCAGTGGCAAAACCAGCCCTAGATTTAGAGTAAAGTGGAAGGTGGTAATGCTTAGAGAAAGTATGCACTGAACTCTAAGTAGCTGCCTCCAAAATATCTTTAGTTGCCAAGCGCCTTAAAAAAGCTGTAGAAGTGGCAGTAGCCCTAGTGGAATGAGGCCTAATCCCAGCTGGAATCTCCTTACCATGATGGGAATAACAGAAAGCAATACAAAACCCAATCCACTTAGAAATAGTTTGTTTTGAAACAGGCTTGCCCTGAGAACCCAAAGCAAATGAAACAAATAACTGCTGAGACTGCCTGAACCCTTTAGTTCTGCTCAAATAATATCGCAACTGCCTGTGTATATCCAAAGTGTGCAAAATCTTTTCCCCTTTATTTTGGGGTTTGCATAAAAAGTAGGCAAATGAATAGTTTGGTTTAAAGCCACACTAGAAACCACTTTAGGCATAAAGGAAGGATTAGTACGCAAAGATACCCTATCCTTATGGAAAATTAAGAAAGGCTCAACCGCCATAAGGGCCTGTAATTCAGAAACCCTTCTCGCAGAGGTAATGGCCAACAAAAAAGCAGTCTTCCATGATAAATATTTCAACTCGGCAGTAGCTGCAGGCTCAAAAGGTTGTAGAGTGAGTTTCTCCAACACAAAATTGAGATCCCAAGCAGGAGTAGGAGCTCTATTGGGGGTCTTATATTCTTTGCCCCTCTAAGGAATTGCTTAAACAAAGGATGAGAAAACAATGGTGGGTCACAGTCATAGTGAGCAGAAATTGCTGCAACATGAACCTTAATAGAGGAGAAGGACAAACCTTTGTCCAGTAACTCAGTAAGATATTGAAGAGCCACACTTAAATTAGGCTTAGAAACATCAAATTCCTTTGCTGTACTCCAAAATAAAAATCTCCTCCATTTATCTGCGTACATTTTCCTTGTACTAGGCCTTCTGGCCTCCAAAATAACATTCAAAACTTGCTGTGGAAGCTGTCCAGGGTTTAAAACAGAATATGCCAGGCTGTTAGATGTAGAGAGTGAAGTTTGACATTGAGTAAATGACTGTTCTCCTGAGACAGCAGGTGTGGAATCGAAGGCAAAGGCCATGGAGGCTCCCGTATCAGACTTCTCAGTAATGGGTACCAGTGCTGTCGAGGCCAATCTGGAGCTATTAAAATCATCTTTGGCTTGTCCTGTCTGACCTTCAGGAGTACCTTTGGGAGGAGAGGCAGAGGTGGAAAGGCATACACATGAAGATTGCTCCAATTGAATGAGAGAGCATCCACTTTCCAAGCTGTGGGATGAAACCTTTTGTGCAAAACTTTGGCAGCTGGTAGTTTAGTGGAGAAGCGAACAGATCTATGTCTGGAGTTCCCCATAACACTGTCAATTTCTGAAATACATGAGGATCCAATTTCCACTCGTGGGGATCCATAATTTGTCTGCTCAACACATCTGCTAAGGTGTTCTGTGCTCCTGGCAGAAACCTTGCCTGAAGATTTAGCTGTAAACTGAGAGCAGTCTCCCACAAAATCATTGCTTGTCTGCATAGAGGATAACAATGCGTTCCCCCTTGCTTGTTGATGTACCACATGACAGTTGTGTTGTCTGTTACAACCAACACCTGCCCTGGAAGAAGTAAATCCTTGAAAGCTATTAATGCAAATTGGACTGCTAACATCTCCTTCAAGTTGATATGTAGATGTTGAAGTCTGGCAGGCCACGTGTCTTGTACCCACTTTCCATTTAGATGAGCTCCCCAAGCTTTGTCTGAGGCATCTGTCGTTAGAATCTGACTCGCCTCTGGCCGGGTCACAGAGAGTCCCTTGTTTAGGTGACATTCCTGAGCCCACCACAAAAATTCCTTTTGAATGCAAGGTATTATCTGAATGACAGTGTCCATATCTTGGCAGTGCTGTGTCCATACATTTTGAGATACCATTGTAGCTTCCTCATATGCAGTTTGGCATTGGGAAGCACCAGAATACAAGATGCCATGAACCCCAAGGCTTGAAGGACTGTCCTTGCAGTCAGCCTGGACTGAAGAGACAATTGATGGAAGTACAGAGAAAGATTCTTTTGTTTGTCCGGGGTCAAAAAGGCCATCTGGGATGCTGTATTCAGTCTCACACCCAGAAAGCACATGTCCTGAGAGGGTACTAGACTGGACTTTATTTCGTTCACAGAATACCCCAGGCATCTTAGCACTGCTATCACATACTGTAAATGATGAAGAAGTTCGTCCTTTTCTTGTGCCAGAATCAGGCAATCGTCCAAATAAGGATAGATCTGTATTCCTCTTAGCCTGAAGAAAGCTATCACTGGAGCCAGAATCTTCGTGAACACTCTGGGCGCAGTAGATAAGCCAAAGGGCAATGCAGAGAACTGATAATGAGAAGTCCCAGCCCGAAAACGCAGATACTTCCTGCAACTGAGCCTGATAGGAACATGAAGGTAAGCCTCCTTGAGATCCAGAGTCACCATCCAGTGATCTTTGCCCAGCAGAGGTAAAAGCTGTTGTAACGTCAACATTTTGAACTTGGGAATGTCCAGATATGTGTTGAGGATAGATAAATCCAAAATTGGTCTCCACGTGTTCCCCTTCTTTGGTACTAGGAACAGGCGAGAATAAAATCCTAGGCCCACTTCTGGCAGGGGGACCGGTTGTATGGCCCCTATTTGAAGTAGCAGAGAAATTTGTTTGTGAGCCTCTAGTCTTTGCTGAGGAGGAACGTCCGGCATGCCTTTGAAAGGAGGCAAGGTATGGAAATAAAACTTGTAACCTTGGTGTATGATATCCAATACCCATCTGTCTTGGGTAATCAAACTCCAATTTTCCTTGAAGAGTGCCAACCTTCCTCCCAAAGGTGCTGCCAGGCAAGAAGGATCTGGCAGCTGAAAAGGTAGGTCATTGGGCCTGTTTACGAAAGGACTGGCCCCTGCCCTCACCCGAAGATTGTGCAGGTGAACTCCCTGTTCTAGGTCTGAAGGAACTCTGAGCTCTACCCCTACCACGTCTAGATCTACCCCTAGACTGAGAATCATAAGAAGGATACATCCACCCCTTAGCAGGCCAATTCCTACTAAACTTCGGAGGCTGAACTTGCAAAAAATCTTTAACAGCCTGCATAGACTTAGCCTTGTCTTCCATTTTCTTCAAGACTGACTCCACAGGTGAACCAAACAACACATCAGACTGTAAAGGAGCATCCAAAATCCTCGTCTTAACATGGTCAGATAAATTCTGATCCCTCAGCCAGGCGTGCCTGCGAAGAACTGAACCAGTGGCAGCCACCCTAGACGAGGCCTGTACAGCATCAAAACCACATTGTAAAGAATGCTTACCCACTTGTTCAGAGACATGCACCAAATCTTGCAATTCTTTACACTCAATGCCTTCCGCCAGAGCATCTACCTTAGACTTCAATTGAGAAAGAAGATAGTTTTGATATTTCAACATGTGAAACTGGCAATTCAAAGCCCTCATAGCTAAGGGGGAAGAAGTATAGACTTTCTTTCCCCATCTATCCAAAGCTCTGGCCTCTTTATCTGGAGGAACCGGATTTTTTACAACAGAGGCCTTGACACCCTTAGGTCCTGACTAACAGTTTCTGGGTCCGCCCTAGGACTCTTATAAAGATATTTATGAGCCTCAGGCACCCTGTAATACTTATCCGGTTTAACAGGAGCAGGAGGCAAAGAATCAGGATTAAGTGAAGCCTCTGCAAACACATCTTCCACAACATCCAGAACAGGTGGTATAGCCAAGGGCCTATGCTGGGGCAAAAGCAAAAATTCCCTAAGCCTTTTCCTGGAATCAGAGAAGTCCTGACCTTCCCACTTAAAATGTTCCCTCATGGAATGAAGAGTCTCTGAAAAAGAGAAATCCTCTGGAGGAGAAGCAGAAGGAGTCGAATTATCTGCATCAGAATCAGAATAAGGAGAGTACTCCTGCAAGTCTTCAGCCGAAGACTCAAACATCCGAAGCCTGCTCAAAACTCCCCAACTCTGGCTCCATCCTAGGCCTCTTATCAGGAGGGGGCAAAGAACCTCTAATCAAAGTAATTAAATCTTCTGCCATTTTAAGCATGTGCTTCTTGGGCACAGACCCTGCTGAACTAGGAGTGACACCAACAGAAGCTAAACCTGGCCTGCCTCTGGGAGAAGCCTTGGAAACAGAAGGAGAGGGCCTAACCACCCTAGGAAGGGAGGGAGTACAGTAACCTGAGAAGCCCCTTCAGCCTGGCCTGCCTCCTGAGAGGCCACATCCTGCAATATCAAAGTCTCCCCCTGGGACTCCAGAGAAGCCTCCGTCGGAACCACCGGTTCCACTGGCCTCTAAAGAACCGGCGTCGGTACGGACGACTCTTCTTGCCTGGGTTTAGCTGCTTTGTCTTTGCGCTTCTTGAAGCGGGCGGAGAATCCGGCGGCATATTATAATTGCACCGCTTCCGAAGACCAACCTAGCACAATCTAACCTTCGCAATAGTGCGCTATTGAACCTAGCACAAAAGCGACACCCAACAACGCCCTGCACAGGCCCCAAACAAGGAATACACAAAGAATGATAATCCCTATGCGGTATCTGCTTCCCACAAGAAATACAGTTATTCACTTTTTCTGACATGCGGTAAACCACTGAGGCAAGAAAAAACTAAAATATTCTAACGGGTACTTAGCCAACTTTGACTCGGTCTGAAACTCCGAATTGAAAATTTCAGAACGCGAACGGCACTTGCAACGCTGCTTCTGCATCGGACCATGCAGCAAAAAAGACTGAGGATATGACGTCGGTCATGCGCATTTGTACCCTGACGTCCTGATGTCAGTCTTAAGCGCCTTGACCGACGTCAGCCTAATACTTTGATATTCGGGCCGACAGAGGACAGCGGACTACCCATATGTAAGGACTGCAGCAATGTGAGATGAAGAACATCTCTAATTTAAACGTTTCTTTGGTGCAGCAAGGAATCTAACTACCGACCAACAAAAACACAATTTTACAGAAAAAACACACCGGAGAGGACTAGGTCCTCTAATTTAAATGGGCCTAGCCTGCCAAAAGAGGGATACCACAAAAAAAACCACAACTCGCTCACACACTACACTCACAATGAAAACTAGCTATTAAAACAGCTTTTTACTAGAAACAGACTGCTAAATACTTATGAAAAGTACAGAAAGGGTACTTAGCCACAGCCAAGTGAGACCACGTCCTAACTCTATGAGCGGCAAACGAGATCTGGGGCTAGGGCGAGGTGCATCTTGGGATACCGGGTTAGCCCAGCCAATTAGAGACTTTGTGCTAGAAAATAAGTTGGCCGAGTCGGAGCTGATTCTCGGCTCCGAACCCGTAAGTAAAGAATGTAGCGACCACATAACTTCAATCTAGTTACCATTCATGAGTGTCTGGCCTGGTCCTGCTCAGCATGTCTGCCACACAATTTTGTTCTGACAAAGCAGGATGCTTGTATAATGTGATTGTGCTATAAAGCAACATCCTAAGCTAACATGGCTAGTCTTGCAAACGTGGTTATGACCTGGTTTCCCCTTGTTTGTTGACTTATCACATAACTGTGGTACTGTCTCTAACCACTTGAGGTCCTGGGGACCAAAGATGGCTCAGATTTGAATGCCTCAATTAGGGCAAGCACCCCTTTGATATTTGTGTATTTTGTTGTCTCATACAAGATATCTCTTCTGACAAACCCCAGCACTTTGAAAAGAAAGTGTGTTGATGCTGAGACCACAGACTTCAGACACTGCTACATGTTTCTCATGTGAGATCTTGCTAAGAGTATCATGAGAATCAAAGATGCCATGAAGTGTTCCTTCACAATGACCAAAGTCTGAGTGGAAAACCTTAAAATATATGTAGATAAAGATCTATTTTCCTGCGTTAGAAAAGCTCTTTGAAATTAAATCTAGTTGACATCCTGGAAATACAATGTGAAGGTGTCAAGACAAACTTTTGAATGCAGCTTTCAAAATGTCTGTAGTGACCACTCCTTTTACAAATGCAGTAAATGCAACAATAGCCCTTAGTGGAGTGTGACATCACAGGGTCTCTCGGCTTCTTTCCATGACGGCTGTAGCAAAACATAATACAGTTGGAGATCCATTTGGCGATCGTTTAGAAAACTGTCTCCCCTCAGAGCTACAGGTAAAGGTCACAAAAAGCTGTTCAGACATTCTTTGTCCTGTCCAAGTAGTAATGCAGTTGCCTATTCATATCTAAAGCATGGAAGATACTTTTTCCTTTGTTTTGAGGCTTACGAAAGAAGGTAGGCAAGAAGATGGTCTGGTTTAAAGAGATCGCTGTAACCACATTAGGCATAAACAATGCTTGGTCCTAACAGAGAATTGTGGGAGGTGCGAGGTGTGTGGTCTTGGTCTGGTTTTAGCCACAACAAAAGGTGGCAACCCCAAGAATGACCCTTGCCCTTCTTCCCTTTATCTTCAGCAGTACCCTGGGGAGCAAGGGTATTGGTAGGAAGGTGTACAGGAGCAGGCCTTTCCAAGGGAAGAAGGGCATCCGTCTTCCAGGCTGACCTGGTTTTGGTCCTTGAGCAAACCTTTTTCAAGTGAACGTTTACTTTGGTGGCATACCCCATTCTTTGGCTATGCTAACAAAAACATCTTGATACAGTTGCCACTCCTGAGGGCCTGACATCCTGTTTAGATGATTTGCTAGATGACTGGCTTCTCCTGGTAGATACTATGCCATGGGGTGCAGGCATCCGGAGTTTGCAATTTCCCAAAGGTCCGTGGCTAGGTGAGAGTAAGAGTGAGTTCCCCCTGCCTGTTTATGTATCACATAAAGTACAGTTTTGTACCTACCATAAATGTAGATGTTCGAGTGCTAATACAGCTGCAGTAATCACAGATGGGTTTTCAGCCGTCAGGCGGTCCCTCGGTCGGCCGAATTCCAAAGTCTTGGTCCGGCGTCGGTTGTCGTCGCTTACTCTTCTGACGTCAGTAAGGCCAGAGTATATAAGACACAGCAGACGCCATGTTCTTCAGTCTTTCTTGCCCCAGATGTCAGGTGCCCCAAAAGGAAGGCAATACATAAATAAGGCTTATCTACATATGCAGGCAATGCAATGTAATGCAAAATCAGTGTAAGCAAGCAAATAAAACATAGCAGGATAACCCAGTCAGGTGGTATGAAGAGGTTGTTAGGCCCCATGCCTTTACCAAGTGGGGAAGGAGGGAGGGAAACCTGTACTGCAGCTGTATTAGCACTTGAACATCTACATTTATGGTAGGTACAAAACTGTACTATGTTCATCGTGCATACAGCTGCAGTAATCACAGATGGGTAGAGTCCCAAAGCTATGCATAGGGTGGTAGGTACTATGAGGAACTGGGTTGAGCCAGAATGCCCTGCAAAACAGCAGTGGCAAAGCCTGCTCTTGTTCTGGAATACAAAGGTAGGTGGTAGTGTTTTGTGAAGGTATGTACAGAACTCCAAGTGGCTGCCTCCAAAATATCCTTAGTAGGAACGCCTCTGAGGAAGGCTGTAGAGGTGGCTGTGGCCCTGGTGGAGTGAGATCTGATACCAGTAGGGACAGATTTCCCATGATAGGAATAACAAAACCGTATGCAGTGGCCAATCCACTTGGAAATGGTCTGTTTGGTAACTGGTTTCCCTTGAGCCCCTACGGCATAGGACACAAAAGTTGTTCTGATTTCCTGAAGGACTTTGTTCTGTCCAAATAATAACGTAGCTGCCTATGGATGTCTAAAGTGTGAAGCAGCCTCTCCCCTTTGTTTTGAGGGTTAGGATAAAAGGTAGGTAGGTGTATGGCTTGATTTAAGGCTACCCTGGATACCACTTTTGGCATAAAAGATGGGTTGGTACGAAGGAAACCCTGTCCTGATGGAAGATGAGGAAGGGCTGCACCGCCATGAGGGCCTGTAGTTCAGAAACCCTACGAGCTAAAGTGATGGCCAGAAGGAAAGCTGTTTTCCAGGACAAATGTTGCAGATCTGTTGAGGCAGCAGGTTCAAAGGGAGGCAATGTTAATTTTTCTAGTATGTAATTAAGGTCCCAGGCTGGTATTGGTTGCTTCCTTGGAGGTCTTATATTCTTAGCCCCTCTGAGGAACTGTCATAAGAGTGGGTGAGAGAATAAAGGAGGATCCGTGTTGAATTCTGCAGAAATGGCTGAGGCATGTATTTTTATGGAAGAAAATGAAAGTCCACTGTTCAGCAGTTCAGCTAGGTACTGTAAAACCTGAGGCAAGTTCAATTTTCTAGGGTCCTGGCCTCTTTTCTCATTCCAACAGCAAAACCGCTTCCATTTTGCAGAGTAAGCTTTTCTAGTAGATGGTCTTCTGGCCTCCAAAATGACATCCTGCACCTCCTTGGAGAGTAGGGACTGTTGTGGTGTCAAGGAATTTTCCATGCAGCGAGGTTGAGTGTTTTCAGCTGACTGTGAAGAGTTTTGTAGCTGTTCTGAGTCAGTAGGAGAGGCATTAGAGGCAGGGACCAGGGAGGAGTATGTGTTAGGCTCCTCAGGAGTGGATACCAGTGTTGCCTTGGCCAATCTGGAGCAATCAGTATCATCCTCGGTTTGTCTGTTCTTGCTTTCAAAAGCACCTTGGGCAGAAGGGGCAGAGGTGGGAATGCATAAACTGTCCATGCTGTCCAACTGAATGAAAGGGCGTCCACTTTCCAGGCCTTTGGATGAAAGGTCCTTGAACAAAACTTTTTCAGTTGATAGTTCCTGTGGGAGGCAAAAAGATCTAGGTCTGGCCTCCCCCACGCTTGGATTATCTCTGTAAACACCTGAGGATGTAACTTCCATTCGTGTGGATCTGTCATATTTCTGCTTAGAGTGTCTGCCAGTGTGTTTTCCAGTCCTGGCAAGTATTGTGCTTGAAGTTAGATTTGTCTTTCCAGAGCCAAGTTCCAAAGAGTCATGGCTAGTCTGCACAAGGGGTATGAATGTGTTCCTCCTTGTTTGTTTATGTACCACATTACTGTGGTGTTGTCTGTTCTTATCAGTAATTGTCCTGGATGCAGGAAGTCCTTGAAAGCTGTAATTGCATTTATCACTGCTAGCATTTCTTTTTGATTGATGTGAAGGTGCTTTTCCTTTTGGGACCATCTGCCCTGAATGCACCTGTCCTTCATGTGCGCCCCCCAGGCGTAATCTGAGGCGTCTGTGGTTATGACTTGTTTTGCTTGAGGCCTGCAGAATGGAAGGCCTGCGTTTACTTGACATGCTTGGGCCCACCATAGAAATTCCTTTTGCAAACATGGAATTATTGGTATAATTGCTTCCAAACTGTGACTGTGTTGGGACCATAGATTTTTTAGGTACCATTGAAGTTTCCTCATATGCAGCTTTGCTCATGGGATTAGAAGAATGCAAGATGCCATGAATCCCAGAGCCTGCAGGATTTTCCTTGCAGTAAGCCTGGTACTTTTTGCTAGTGTTTTGAAGTACTGAGATAGTTGCCCTTGTTTTTCTGGCGTAAGATATGCCATCTGGGTGTTTGTGTCCAAGTTGGCACCCAGGAAGGTTATTTTCTGAGATGGTGTTAGTCTTGATTTCTCCTTGTTGATGGTATATCCCAGAGAAAGCAGTAACCGTGTCACATAAGCCAGATGTTCCAGTAGTATGCATTTGCTGTCCGCTTGGATCAGGCAGTCGTCCAGATAAGGGTAAATTTGTATCCCTTGAAGTCTGCAGTAGGCAATCACTGATGCCAGGCACTTTGTGAATACTCTGGGCAGTAGATAAGCCAAAGGGCAATGCAGAGAATTGATAGTGGATTGATCCTGCAAGAAATCTGAGGTATCTTCTGCAGCTTTGTCTGATTGGGACATGCAGGTATGCCTCCTTGAGGTCCAATGTTACCAGCCAAAACTCCTTGCCCAGCATGGGAAGAAATTGCTGTAATGTGAGCATCTTGAATTTTGGCACGAGTAGGAATGTGTTTAGGATGGATAAGTCCAAAATGGGTCTCCAGTCGGTTCCTTTTCTTGGTACCTGAAAAGTCTTGAATAAAAACCTTGACCTTGTTGGAGTGTAGGTACCTTTTGTATAGCTCTCATGTTTAGGAGCTTTGAAATTTGCAGTTGTGCCTCTGCCCTTAGATTTTGTGGCAGGTTTGGCATGCCTCTCATTTTTGGAAGAGTGTGAAATTGAAATTTGTAGCCTCTGTTTATAATGTCCAGTATCCATTTGTCTGTTGTGACAATATGCCAATTGCTTGCAAATAATGCTAGTTTCCCTCCCAAAGGTGCTGTCAGCTGAGACTTGCTTGGCATGGAAATGAGGCAGTCATTGGGTTTGCTTCCTGTATTGTTGTGCACTGTCTTCACCACCTCTTGGTGCTGGAGATTGCCATTGTCTGCCTCTATATGATCCTTGTGATTGCCCTCTGCCCCTTGTCGCCTGTATCTGCCTCTTTGGGGCTTGTCAGTGGCTGGAAAGGACCAGTTTTTGAAGGCCAATTTCTGCTAAAACGTGGTGGTTGGACCTGTAAGAAAGCCTTGACAGTTTGCATAGATTTGGCTTTTTCTTCCATTTTCCGTAGTATGTCCTCAGCATTAGTACCAAATAATACATCCTTTTGTAAAGGAGCATCAAGAAGTTTAGCTTTCACATGATCAGGTAAATTTTGTTCCCTAAGCCAGGCATGCCTGCGAATGACTGATCCTGTGGCAGCCGCTCTACTGGAAGCCTCTAGGGCATCATAACCACATTGTAAGGTGTGTTTACCCACTTGCTCCGCACTATGCATCATATCCTGTAACTTTTAAATCTGGTTGTTCAGGTTGAGACATTTTGTTCCTTAATTGTGATAACAGGTACTGTTGATATTTAATCATATGAAGCTGACAGTTTAAGGCCCTCATGGCTAGGGTGGCCGAGGTATATACCTTTTTACCCCACTTTCTAGAGATCTGGATTCCCTTTCTGCAGGGAGTGGATTCTTGGCAGTGGAGGCCTTTAATCCCTTGGGGCCTTGTGAAATGTTTTCTGGGTCAGCATTATGGCCTTTGTAGAGAAATTGGTGAGAGCTGGGTACTCTGTAATACCTATCAGGTTTTACTGGTGCAGGAGGCAGAGAATCAGGGTTAAGGCAAGCCTCGAATAGACATCATCCAGTACATCCAAAACAGGGGTATAGCCAGAGGTCTGTGCTGAGGTAACAAAGGAATTCCCTAAGTCTTTTCTTGGAATCCGAAAAGTCTTGGCCTTCCCAATGGAAGTGTTCCCTCAAAGTGTGCAAGGTTTCCCCAAAGGAAAAATCCTCAGGAGGAGAAACAGAAGGAATGGACTGTTCTGCATCCGAATCCTCAAAAGGGGAGTAAGAGTGTTCCTCTGCATCAGAATGTTCTGATAAAATGGATCCCTGATCAGAAGAGGGAGATTCTTCCTCCACTCTGGGCCTCTTGTCAGGAGGGGGCTGAGAACCTCTGATAAGAGTAATTAAATCCTCAGCCATTTTAAGCATCTGTTTCTTAGGCATGGGTCCAGGAGTTGGGCCCTGTGCAACAGGCCTCGTAGGATGCCTGGCTGCTTTGGATTTAGTAAAAGCCTTTATTGAAAAAGAAGATGAGGGCCTAAATACACCATGCGTGGAGGTGGACCTGTCCACATTAGTAATCTCGACAATAGCAGGGGCTTCGGTTGTAGTCTGGGAAAGAACCGAGGACCCAGCGGTCTCGGGTAGTGTCGTCGGTAGTCAGGGACTGCAAAGGCGTCTCGCTGAGAACCGGACCACGTGTAGCCTGTTTTGGCGTGGTGTCGGCGGAGACCGCGTGTCTGTCCTTTTCCTTGCGTTTTTTGGACAAAACAGTAGTCGGAGTGTCCGACGACATCTTATAATCAAAAGCTTTACCAAAGTAGTGTTGGGCGAACTCCGCCCGACGCTTGATAGTGCGTTTATTGAAGGTAGCGCAAAAGCGACAGCCCGAGACGTTGTGGTCTGGGCCCAAACAAGGTATGCAACGGGAATGGAAATCCTTATGCGGTATTTGCTTCCCACAAGAAATACAATTATTAACTTTTTCTGACATCGGTCTGAGGCAAGAAAAGTTTCAACAGGGTACTTAGCTTTAAAGAAGACTTCGGTTCCAATTTTTTCGTAATTCAGGAGCTGGCCGACCGGCACTTGCGAACTGCTTCTGCTTCGGGCACCGCGTGGCAAAAAAGACTGGAGAACATGGCGTCGGCTGTGTCTTATATACTCTGGCCTTACTGACGTCAGAAGAGTGGCGGCGACAACCGGCCGGACCAAGACTTTGGAATTCGGCCGACCGAGGGACCGCCTGACGGCTGAAAACCCATCTGTGATTACTGCAGCTGTATGCACGATGAACATCCATGTTATTGTCTGTCTTCACTAGAAGTATTCCTGGTTTCCATTGGTTTTTGAAGACTATCAGACCTTTTTGGACTCCCAACAATTCTTTTAGGCTGATGTGCTTGTTCTTGAACTAGCAGTCCCTTCTGCTGCGAGTTTGAAAGTTGTTGTAGTGGCTACCCAGGCTATTTCCAAGGCATCAGTGGTCAGAGTTTGGTTCTGAGGGATGAACCTGAAGGGATGACCTGGGTTCAGGAAGCATGCTCAGGTCCACCAGTCAAACTCTTTCCTGAGACATGGGAGAAGCTTCCCCCTTAAGTGAGGAATTGTGAATGCTGGCATCACACATTTCTGAGATCCAACTGCAGCTTCTTCATATGTTGTCTGGCCAGGAGGATCACGAGGATGCAAGAGACCAAGTAACCCAAGGTTCTGAAGAACTCTCAATGTGAGGTAGTTCCTGACAAGGAGCTTTTAGAAGTACAGTTCTAGAAAGCTAACCTTGTCTGCAGGAAGGAAGGCTTTCTGAAGTGATGAGTCAAGCAAAGACCCTAGAAACACAACCTTGTTTATGGGGATGGTCTGAGACTTTTCAGTATTGATGGTGGACCCCAGTGAAGCCAGGATCTCTTGGGTGTAAAGCACATCTGCTTTGAGTTTTCCTAGATCTTTTGCCTGAATGAGGCATTTGTAGAAGTAGGGGTAAATCTGAATGCCCTTTGAACTGCAGAAAGCCATCATTGGGGCTAGACATTTTATGAAAATCCCAGGGTGCAGTAGACAAGCCAAAGGGCAGAGCACAAAATCAGTAATGCCTCACACACCTGCTCTGAACATTAAGAACGTCCCGTGAGAGTTTTCAATGGGAATGTGGAGTATGTGTCCTTTAGATCTAAGGTGACCATTAAAGCATTAGGAGATATCCTAAGTAGTTTTTGAATTTTGGTACCTACAGGAAATGGTTGAGCCTTGACAGATCCAGAATCAGCCTCCAGATATCCCTCTTTTCTGGGGGCTAGAAAAAGCCTCAAGTAAAAACCTCTTCCTTGTAATGAGTTGGGTATTCGCTCGACAGAACCTTGGGTGCATAGGGAACTATTTGCTTCAAGGTCTCTCTGTTGTTTTGGTGGAATATCTGGGAACAGCAGCAATAAAAAAATCAAGTGCAGGTAAACATATTTCTCCAAGGCAGCAAAAACAATCAAAGGTAAACATGCAAATCCAAAAGCACTGCAGTGCTTTTGGATTTCTCTACATGAAATATCTGGCAAACCTTATCAAAATTAGGGGTTGTATGATCTGTAGTTTGTAAACTCTTTGTATGATTTTCAGAACCCACTGATCCCTGGTAATGAGGGTCCAATTCTTTAGGAGGAAGAATAGCAGACAGGCTATAAGGAGTTAGGCATTATGGAATTTGGGAATTGTTTTATTATAGGGTAGGATTTCAAGATAGTGAGGGTACAGTAAAGCTACTCCAGTACTTTTTTGTGTGTTTTATCAGCCCTGATAACATAACCAGGGAGTGAAATTTCAGAGTCAGGTATATGGGGTTTTAGCAATGCTTCAGTTACGGCAAGAATATCTGGTTTATTGTCGGAGATCCATGCATAGAGCTCTAAAATTTTACTACAGATGCTATGATTTAAGGAAATACATTTAAGCTGTTTGGGTGCGTTTGAGGTAGGTGGGTTGGGTGTTGATAATGGTGATGTGGTCCATTTTTTGGAAGAAGACAGGTGGGCTGAGTGGGAAGGGTGTTTGGCTTAGAATGAGCTTTAGAGTCTATGGGGGAATCAGGATCAGAGAAGGGCCAGGGGTGGGGTGAATATCCTGACAGAGTGGCAAGAAAAAAGATAAGTTTGGTAAGCTTGTTTTGGTTTACCTTTTAAGAGTTAATTTTATTTTGGTGTGGCGGGTGTGAGAGTTTAGTAATTTAAATCTGAAGCAGAGATTGGGTGCATTGTTCACTGTATATACTGGAAGTGATTAAAGATGTAGTGGGATGACTTGAAAGGTTAGAGGTGAAGCATGGGAGAAATGTGTGGAAGATTGAGTGATGTATGGCAATTTGTAAGGTGACAAAACATGATGAGCAAGGATGCAGTAATGTTTAAGAAAAGCATGGTATGTAGGTTTGTAGAGAGGCAGATCAGTGAGTGATGCTAAAACACTGTGGTAACAAACATAGTAAGGATAGGAGTAGACAGATGACTGGGGTGGATGGAGTACGATGTGATCACTGGGATCAGTTAGCAAATGGAGAAAAGACCGCTGGAGTACTTAAATGCGAAAATACTGTTTAGGAGTTGTGCATTATTGAGTCTGAGGTATGTCTATATTTGTGTGTATGCCTTTAAGAGGAGTGGAACACAGTAAGAGTTCTGTGTAGAGACCAGGATTCTGTAAATGTAATGCCACGAGGGGTGGCTGGAGATTGGAGAGTGGGAGAGGAACATAGCAAAGAAACAGCACTAACACCTGCAAGAGGAGTCCATCGGTCATCATTTCAGTGGAGCAATATTATTTAATAGGAGCAGTAGTCTAACACATGTTTGTAAGCACAAGGGTTATGCTACTCAGACTGCAGTTGCCTTTAGAGCTGTTCTGGTGTAAAGTACTGCAAAACACTATGAATACACAGGTGAGCCCATTACTAAATACAATATTGGGTATTATCCGACATTTCTATGGTATTAACTTGGGATAAAACAGCTACGCTTGAAATAACCTTCGGGTCGATAGCCTAGTAATCACCTATGATCCTCAGACAGCTACTGCTTCACAAGAAACAGGATGAGTGGAGGAAATTTTGCAAGTAGGAGGGGAGCAAACTAAATTTGGATGAGAGAGCAGTAGAAAGTGTATAATCAATTACCTGAAGGAGAAAGGCCAGCCAGTCATGTAATGAGTTCTGTGATAAAACACTGCGCTCTACTAATGCAAGGCAACAGACAATTAGTATGACTGCAATCCACTATAAGCCTTAAGTGAATTATCCAATGGTCCTAGACACTATCACAATGGCAGTCTGAGATCCATGCTGAAACAGTATGTGTGTGTGACTAAGTTAACAACTCAGGATGTGTGAGGAGCAGTATTTAAGCTTCTCTTAATTTTGTTAGCAAAAAAGGAGGGCGTTTCAGAAAAGGTCTTGTATTTAGCTGGAAGACACAGAAAAGACAAATGTTACATAAGGACAGCATAGGATAAGGACACCACCCAATACAGCACAACTCAGAATGCAGAACAATTATCTTACTACAATTCATTCATGTAATCTGTGCATAATCATTTGAAATCTGTTTCTTAGTTGTGACTTTATGAGGACATTATCATCATACACAGTAGTTAACAGTGCTAGCACTCAACTTCTACAGCAATGGGCTATTACTTTAGCAAAGTTATACAGCACATAACCCAGGGTAAAGCATTTTGGTACAATACAGGATCATAGGAAGTTACTAGACTATTGGCCCTAAAGCCCTTACAGGCCTAGCCAACTTCTACCCTTATTTCCACAATCTGTACCTACTGCCCCTGCCCAACAGGGACACAGGTGGAACCCCCTGGGTGAATTTACAGTTACCCAATCATCCAGACTGTGTTTGAAGAGGGCCAATGAGGTGTGCTGTTTGACATGAAGTGGGAGTCTGTTCCAAAGGTGTGGTGACCCCTGGGAAACAAACATATCCCTCAACCAAGTTCTATTAATGTCATATACCAGGTTAAGGTCTTTAGCACGAGTAACCCGTATACTATTTGACTTATGGAAATGCAGCATTTCCAATAAATCAGGGTCAGAGATTGCCCTGTATGCAAGGCAGAGATTGCCACCGAGTAGCCTGTATGAAACAGAATAAAGTGACAGTGATTTCAGATGATCCATAAAAGACAGATGCTGAAGACCTAGACTTTTCCTTGTGAGGAACCTCAGTGGTCTCTCCAATTGCTGCAGGTGCTTGGATTGGTACGTATCAAAAGGGGCATTGTAGTCAGTTATTGGCCTGATGAGGAAAGAGTACAGGGAGGTTATAACTTTTTTTCTGGAGGCAATGTCCTTACTTATGAGATAACCAACAGAGAATGCCCTTCTTAACACTGTGGAGACATGGTGGTCAAAGGTGAGGTTGCTGTCAACCTGAGTGCCCAGGTCTCTCACCATTGAGTGCATCCTTAAGGTGTTGCTATTAATGTGGTAATTAGCAGGAACATCACCCTTACCGAAAGGGATAATGCATTTTTTTTGCATTGAGTTTAAGGCCATGACTTTGGCACCAGTCATTTGTTTAAGACCCTCTTGTAGGTTGACATCATTTGGAGTGTCTATAACCGTTCCCAGTTTGCAGTCATCAGCAAACTCTGTCAACCACAGACCTTTACTTTTTGCTTGCACTTTGAAGAAATAAATTCTGAACAGTAGAGGTTTAAGGACTGATCCCTGTGGAACACCACTGGTTACAGGTCTGCTGCAGGAGTTTGATTCCTCTATTTTGACTAAAGGAGCTTTATCAGTGAGCCAGTAAGTGACCCATCTAATGATACAAGGGTTGATGCCTAACTGGGTGAGTTAGTCAACAATGCTCGAGGAGTTGGGGATAATCTTTAATGCCTTGGCTAAGTCTAGGAAGGCTGTACACCAGATTTCCCCTCGTCCAGAGCCTTGGTAACAGTCTCCAAGCCCACCAGGTTTAACAGGCATGATCTCCCTTTGATAAATCCAAACAGAGTAGGGTCAAGTGTTTGGAGATAACCTATCTCTTTAAGGTCCATGATGATTTGTTCCATGGCTTTGCTGATAAGGCTAGTCAGGCTAATAGGTCTCTAGTTTCCAGGGTCAGTGGAAGTGCCACCCTTGTGGAAGGGAATTGTGGCCATTTTCCATTCAGCTGGTAGGAAACCAGTGCTATGACTACGACTGAAGAGACTAACCAATGGTGTTACTAATTCTTGTTGGAGCTCATACAGGATGCAGCCTGGGATGTTATCAGGTCCCATAGATGCTGTGTTCCTGGCCTTAGAGAGGGTATTAACTACCTGCTCTTTAGAGATACAAGGTAGGGGACAGGTGGCAGGGATTGTCATGGGGTAAGTGTGGTGGGGACTGGGGAGTGAAGTTTTCACAGGACCTGTTGGCCAACAGGTTAGCTACGTCCACAGGCTCATTATATGTATTAACTACCAGTTTGGCGCACACCTGGGCCTTTCCTTTTAGGTTACAGATGTAACTAAAGAATGCCTTACAGTTGTCTTTATATGGGGAAGCTAATTTGGATTCATAGCTTGCTTTGGAGGCTTCACAAGAAGTCTTATTCGTTTGTTTAAGCTGGAGTGTTTCCAGTTTAGGGCTCACTTCCTCTTACTCTTAGCAATTTCTTCCTTTTATTGTAAAGCCTGTTAATGGCAGTTGTCCACCAGGCAGTTTTGCTCCTCCTTGAGGAGCTTGATTTGGTCCCATCAGGTACAGCCAAATCCATGCAGTTACATAGGTGCTTGTATGAAGCAGTGGTGTAAAACTCGGCACAGATGTCAGTCCCATCTGAGGGGGAGGGGTGCAAAGAAGCTATTTATGATCTCTTACAGGATGGTATCATCTATTTTGGAGAAGTTTTTCAGTTTAGCTGCTGCTGGGGGTGGGGATGGGGGGGCAGGTGTGATAGTTACTTTAAATGAGACCAATCTGTGGTCAGATCTCACCAGGGAAGACCTCACAGTGGGGGTGCTGCAGTAGTCCCCCATACTGATGAGCACCAGATCCACAATGATGGCATTCCTTGTTGGGGATCATCCAGCTGGTCCAGGGCATTAGAGTTAATGAAGACGAGGAACTTTTGGGCAAGTGAGTTTGAGCACAAGTAATTTGGCCAGTCAATGGATGGGTAGTTAAAGTCACCCAAAACCATGGTGTTCGGAAGTACCTCGATAGACTCTAGTAGATCCAGATAAGCAGAGTGGGTTGCCCTGATTCATTGAGGAGGTCCTGTATCTGGCAATGACTTGAACAGATGTCCTAGCAACAGTTACTTACACCTGAAATATAGTACAGTTGGGTACACTTTCCATAAATGTAGATGTTAGAGTGTATTTACTGTTGTAGTCATCACATTTGGGTTATCTGCCTGCAGGTAGCCCTCAGCCGGCCTGAATATCAAAGTCTTGGGCCCTGAGTTGGATGCTGTCTCTTCTTCCATGACATCAGGTTGTCAGGGGTATAAACCATGCAGTAGATGCCATTACATCAGTTTTTCTTGCCCCAGATGTCAGGTGCCCCCATAATGGGAAGCAATTATGTATAAGGTTACACCTCCAACAAAAAGCAAATACACCAGAAAGCTGAAATACACTAAACAAAAAGGAAGGTATAGCCAAGAGAAGTCAGGGGGCTGGAGGGAGGGTAACCAGGACTGCAACAGTGAATACACTCGAACATCTACATTTATGGCAAGTGTACACAACTGTACTATGTTCTTCGTGTTTTACTGTTGCAGTGATCACATTTGGGTAGATTCCCAAAGCGAAGGATGGGAGGAGGAAGTTAGAGCATATTAGGACCAGCTATTAAGCCCTGCAGGACTGCAGTAGCAAAACCAGCTCTAGATTTAGAAGAAATAGACAAGTGGTAATGCTTGGTGAAAGTATGTACAGAGCTCCAGGTAGCAGCTTCTAGGATGCCCCTGGTAGGGACACCTCTGAGAAAGGCTGTAGAGGTAGATGCAGCCCTGGTGGAATATGATCTTATCCCCAGTGGGGTAGGTTTTCCATGGTGCTTATAGCAGAAATGAATGCAATGGCCTATCCACTTTAAAATGGCCTTCCCCTCTACCCCTGCAGCAAAGGCAACTAACAGCTGTTCAGTTTTTCTGAGAGGCTTAGTCCTGTCCAAATAAAATCTAAGCTGTCTGTGCACGTCCAAAGAGTGCAGTATTCATTCTCCTTTGTTCTGTGGATTAGGAAAAAAGGTTGGCAAATGCATGGACTGATTGAGGGCCACACTGGATACCACCTTGGGCACAAAGGAAGGATTGGTCCTGAGGGACACCCAGTCCGCATGGAAGATAATGAAGGGCTCCACTGCCATGAGGGCCTGTAATTCAGACACTCTTCCTAATGAAGTGATGGCTAGAAGGAAAGCTATTTTCCAAGAAAGGAATTTCAACTCTGCAATTGCAGCTGGCTCAAAAGGAGGTAGAGTGAGCTTTTCCAATAGAAAGTTAAGGTCTCAGGCTGGAGTAGGGGCTCTCCTGGGTGGTCTTAAATTTTTGGCCCCTCTGAGTAATTGCTTCAGCAGGGGGTGAGAGAAGAGGGGTGGCTCAGTATTATAATGTGGTGAAATGGCTGAGGCATGAATTTTAATGGATGAGAAGGAAAGGCCATTGTGGAGCATCTCTGTTAAGTATTGAAGAATATGCTGTAAGGTTAGCCACTGTTGTGCCCATCCCTTGAGTTTGGCTCCAGGAACAGTATCTTTTCCACTTTTCAGCACAGGATTTTCTAGTACTAGGCTTCCTTGCCTCCAGAATGACATCTAGCATCTGCTTACTGAGGGATGCTATTGGAGAGCTCAGGGAATTTGCCAGGCTGCAAGGTTCAGGGTTTGAAGCTGAGGGTGCAGAATCTGGCCCTCCTGCTGGGAAAGCAGGGAAGGGGTCTGAGGCAGGTGCCATGGTTCCAGTAGTGACATACTGCGCAAGAGGGGGTACCAGTGCTGGCATGTCTAGTCTGGTGAAATCAGTATTGTCCTTGGTTTGTCTTATTTGATCTTTAGCAGAACATTCGAGGGAAGAGGCAGAGGGGGGGAGGCATAAACTGAGAGGCTTCCCAGGTGAAGGACAGGGCATCCACTTTCCAAGCTTGACTGTGGGAAGTCCTTGTGCAGAATTTGTCCTTCTGAGGGGAGGCAAATAGGTTTATCTCTGGGTTCCCCCATTGTCAAAATGTTGAATATCTTTGGTTCCAGTTTCCACTCATATGGGTCCATGAAATTTCTGCTTAGGTTGTCTGCCAGTGAATTTAGCTTGCCTGGCAGGAATTCAGCTTGTAGGTGCACTTAGGTAGCTCAAGGCTGTGTTCCACAAAGCCATGGCTAGTCTGCAGAGAGGGTACGAATGGGTTCCCCCCTGCTTATGTACCACACAACAGTGGTGTCTGTCTTTACCAATAATTGTCCTGGAAGAATGTGGTCCTTGAAGGCTGTCAGGGAATTCTGTACAGCTAACATTTCTTTTTGACTGATGTGCAGGTGCATCTGACTCTGGTTCCATTTGCCCTGAATGCACTGCCCTGCCAAGTGAGCCCCATGCATAGTCTGATGCATCTGTTATGGTTTGGGTGGCAGGGAGTAGAGTGAATGGCAGTCCCTTGTTGTGGTAGCAGGCCTCTGCCCATCAAAGGAACTCTGTCTTTATACAAGGAGTGATAGGAATCATTGATTCCAGGTCCTGAGAATGTTGACACCATAGGCTTTTGAGATAACATTGTAGTTCCCTCATATGCAGTCTTGCATATAGAATTAGCAGAATGCAAGAGGCCATGAACCCCAGGACTTGCAGGATTTTCCTTGCAGATAGCTTTGTGGCCAGCAGTTTGAAGTAGGCTGTCAGATAAACTTGTTTCTCTGGCATAAGGTAGGCCATCTGGGAAGTTGTGTTCAAGCTTGCTCCCAAGAATACTATTTGTTGGCAGGGTACTAGATGAGATTTCTTTTTGTTTATGGTGTACCCCAGTGAGGTTAGAAGTTTCTTTACAAATGCAGATGATTTAGTAGCATGTCCTGGCTTTCTGCCTAAATTAGACAATCATCCAGGTATGGGTATATCTGAATATGTCTTTGCCTGCAAAATGCAATGACTGGAGCTAGGTACTTTGTGAATACCCTGGGTGCAGTAGATAAGCCAAAGGGAAGTGCAGAGAACTGTGAGGCAGAGCACCTCGCTGGCCTTGTTCAAGAGAAATCTTGACCAATGGATGGGAGATCGCAGATATACCCCAGGGATTACCTCAGTGTCACTGCTCGACAGAGGCACAGCAAAATAATGGGTATAGTTCCCCATACTAAAGGGGTGGCGTAAGCCACAAAACGATGGGCTAGGCTTGTAAATGCCCTCGGGCAGATAGCCTAGTATGAACCTATGAACTGATGATGCATGTAGCCTGCTCTGAAGCGTAGGTATTTCCTGCAAGATTCCCTTATTGGAATGTGCAGTTAAGCGTCCTTTAAATCTAAGGTTGCCAACCAGGCATCTTTGTCTAGCATAGGAAGCAGCTGCTGAAGTGTTAGCATTTTGGGATTACCAAAAAGGTGTTTAGAATAGAGAGGTCCAGGATAGGACGCCAGGAGTGGTCTTTTCTGGGTACCAGGAAAAGTCTCGAGTAAAAACCTTGTCCCCTTTCTTCTGCTAGGACAGGTTGAATAGCCCTGATACTTAGAAGAGAGAGAACCTGCTGTTGAGCCTCTGCCCACTGATTTTGGGGTAGATCTGGCCAACCGTTTGGGGTTGGGTAAGGTGTGGAAGTGGAATCTGTATCCTTGGGAAACTATATTTAAAACCCATTTGTCCTGGGTAATGAGTTCCCAGTTTTTTGCATGCAGGGTGATCTTTCCCCCAAGGGGAGCAGGCAGTTGAGCAGGGCTTGGAAGGTTTAAGGTTAAGTCATTGTGACAGTTTTCCATAGGGGGAGTCTTGCTACTTCCAGCTTTGGAAGTGGGAGTCCACCACTGCTTAGGCCTTTGAGAACCTTGAGACTGTAGCCTAGGTGGTCTGCTGTTCCTGGGTTTGGACTGAGAAGGCCTGGAAGAGGCTGGAAAGGACCAATTTTTAGAAGGCCAATTCCTACTGAATCTGGGAGGCTGTACTTGCAGGAAATCTTTAACAGTTTTCATAGATGTAGCTTTTTCCTCCATCTTTTTAAGGACTTCTGCTTTGTTGCCAAACAGGCTGTCTTGGTTTAAGGGAGCATCCAGTAATTTTGCTTTAACATGATGTGGCAAATTTTGCTCCTTAAGCCAAGCATGCCTTCTAAGAACAGACCCAGTGACAGCAGCTCTGCAAGTTTCTTCTAAAGAGTCAAAACCACATTGCAAAGTATGTTTACCAACTTGTTCAGCAGAATGAATTAAATCTTGTAATCCTTTATTTTCAGCACAGTCAGGAATCAACATAATTTTTTGTTTAAGTTGTCCCATAATATGCTGCTGATACTTTAACATATGAAACTTGACCGATCCGGTATGTGTACTTTTGTCTGAATGTATGATTTGGCAAAATTTTACGCCGGATGCCCTTCCTGACACAACCCTCCCCATTTATCCGGGCTTGGGACCGGCGCAAAGAAATGCACTGGCTTGTGCATTCCCAGTGGCTGGACAGGTTGACAGAAGAGATAAACAGGAGTCCCCGTGGACTATGATGTTTGCAGATGACATTGTGTTCTGTAGTGAGAGTAGGAAACAGGTGGAGACCACCCTGGAGAGGTGGAGATATGCTCTAGAGAGAGGAGGAATGAAGGTCAGCAGGACTAAGACAGAATATGTGTGTGTGAATGAGAGGGAGGACAGGGGAATGGTGAGGATGCGGGGAATAGAGTTGGCAAAGGTGGATGAGTTTAAATACTTGGGATCAACAGTTCAGAATAATGGTGAGTGTGGAAGAGAGGTGAAGAAGAGAGTACAAGCAGGATGGAGTGGGTGGAGAAGAGTGTCAGGAGTGATTTGTGACAGTACCAGTAAGAGTTAAAGGGAAGGTCTACAAGAGGGTAGTGAGACCAGCTATGTTATATGGGTTGGAGACAATGGCATTGACAAAAAGGTAGGAGTCAGAGCTTGACGTGGCAGAGTTGAAGATATTAAGATTTGCACTGGGTGTGACAAAGATGGACAGGATTAGGAATAAGTATATTAGAGGGTCAGCTCAGGTTGGAAGGTTTGGAGACAAAGCCAGAGAGGCAAGATTACATTGGTTTGGACATGTGCTGAGGAGGGATGCAGAGTATATTGGGAAAAATATGCTAAGGATGAAGCTGCCAGGTAACAGGAAAAGAGGAAGGCCTAAGATAAGGTTTATGGATGTGGTGAGACAGGACATGCAGGTGGTTGGTGTGACAGAGCAAGATGCAGAGGACAGGAGGAAATGGAAACAGTTGATCTGCTGTGGCAACCCCTGATGGGAGCAGCCGAAAGACAACGACTTTAACATATGAAACTGGCAGTTTAAGGCCCTAATGGCCAAAGTAGCAGAAGTCTATACCTTCTTATCCAATCTGTCCAAGGCCCTGGAATCTCTAGCAGAGGGGGTAGGGTTTTTGGCAGTAGTAGCCTTAATGCCTTTAGGTCCCTCAGAAATGGTCTGTGGAGAGGAACTTGTGAGAGTCAGGTACTCTAATACCAGTCAGGTTTCCTGGGAGCCAGAGGTAAAGTGTCTGGGGCCAGGCTAGATTCCAAGAAGGCATCTACAATGTCCAGGACAGGAGGGATAGCTAAAGGCCTGTGTTGAGGTAGGAGTAAGAATTCCCTAAGCCTCTTTTTGGAGTCGGAGTAATCCTGGCTTTCCCAGCGGAAATGCTCAAGAGTGTGCAAGGTTTCGCCAAAAGAAAAATCTTCTGGAGGGGAAGCAGAGGGAATGGAGTCCTCTGCATCAGAATCCTCATAGGTAGAGATAAGGGCAAATCCTGGTAATCAGAAGAAACAGAAATTTCAAAATCCTGATCAGAAGGAAAATCAGTTCTAGATCTCCTAGAGGGAGAAGGCTGGCTTCCCCTAATTAAAGTAACGAAGTCTTCAGCCATTCTTATTTTTTTTTTAGGCATATGGGTCTGACCATGCGGTTTGGACGTCTGTTTTCTAGGCATGGGTCAAGTTTTAGGCCTTGAAGAAGATGGCGTCGGTTTGAAATGCAAGTCAGTAGGGCTGAATACACCCTCAGAAGCCAGTGTCTGCCCAGCGGCTCCAGACCCATCCAAGGTAGAGACATTCGCAGGTTCCATGGTCGAAGAAGAATCTCGCAGCATACTCTGAAGTAACAGGTATCAGGGGCTGCGAAATCTCCTAAGTACCGGCAAACTGGTGACTAGCTTAACGGAAGCACCTTCGGCAGCTTTGGCCCTATGTGGTCTCTGTCTTTATTTTTACGTTTTTTCAGGATGTCGGTAGTCGGATGGCTTACCAAAGCCATTTCTAGATAATTAAACAGAGTACTGAAATAGTTTGATGCAAAAGTGAACTGACTATGAATAGTTCGAGGATTGAATAAGGCACAAAACCGACAGCGAGGTACGTCGTGGTCTGGGCCTAAGCAAGGAATGCAGTACGAATGAAAATCTTTATGGAGGTATTTGCTTTCCACAGGTAATACAATTAACTTTTACTGACATCGGTTTAGAGCAAGAAAAAGGATCCCCAATGGGGTACTTAGCTTTTTTGAAGACTTCGGTTCTGAAACTTGAAAAAGAAAATTTCAGGAGTCGGCTGACCGGCACTTGCGAACTGCTTCTGCTTCGGGCACTGCGTGGCAAGAAAGACTGATGTAATGGCGTCAGCTGCATGCTTTATACCCCTGACGACCTGACAGAAGACCTGACGGAAGAAGAGACAGCATCCGACACAGGACACAACACTGATATTCAGGCTGGCTGAGGGCTACCTGCAGGCAGATAATCCAAATGTGATGACTGCAACAGTGAAACACGAACATCTCCATGGAATCATGCTGTTTGACCAATCTGGAGGTTTATTTATCTTTAATGAAAATTGATACATCGCCTCCTTTAGATTTTGCGCCTTCAGTTTGTAATCTGAATGTGTGGAAGGAGGTGTAACCCTGTATGGCTGTGGTCCCCTCCACAGCCTTGAACCAGGTCTCTGACTGCACAAATGTCTGTCTCTTCCAAGGCAATGACTGCTTTCAGTGAGTGCAATTTCATGTTAAGATTCCCTTTGTTTAGCAGCATAACCTTGAGGTTTTTTGATTGAGTTTTGTCAGAAATTTTGCCCTTGAGACACTGTCTACAAAAGGCACTATGGGGTTGGCAAGAGGCTTACCCAGTAAACAAAATCACAGGGGTGACAAATGAAGACCATCTATGGCAAAGCATCAAGGTCTGTCGATCATGTCATCCCAGGCTGACATATACTGGATCCCCTTAGAATGATACCAGAAGCTAAGCCAATTATTTAAGTCAAATCATTTTCTGTTTGTACTGAGGCTTCTTCCCAGGTGAAGGTGAAGGTAAAGGTAAAATACGGCTTAAGGATAGGGGACATATACCTGTCTGAGACACACAGTCAGAGAGGTCAGTCATGTCTCTCTCTCTCTCTCTCCATATAGTTCAGAGGTACATCTCAACTCATTCACACAACATGGACTATGGCGGAGTCATAACAGTGCCTGTTAAGAGACTTGAGTGCATGTGTGATAATGGCACATCCTGGCACCTGACAGACAGTTGACCATCACCTTTTTCCTTATCCAGCCTAGTGAGAGGAACACCTGTATCTCACAATGGAATCACCTACGAGTAATACGTCTGGTTTTCTGGTTTGCCTTCAGGGCTTGATGGGTGAGACACTGGTATGTGAACTATTGTGCACTGAAGCGGAAGTGTGTGTAGTGTGCTTGTGTTTGGGAAGTCTCTGGTGTTTAGGTGCATTTCTGGTGGGGACATCTGCATACGTAGGTATGTGTGACGTGGGCTTGGGTGGAGTAGGAGCTGAGGTGCGTATGCTGACAACCTGCTCGTTACCATACGTATTAATTGGTGTGTGACAGAGCATGGATTCAAAGTTCTTAATATAGTTGCATCTCTCACATGTTGAGTTTGTGTGGACTAGGAGTAAAGGGTTGTTGGTGAACAAGAGGCAGTTGCTACACTGACTCAGGATGCCCATGTCAACCAAGCTGGCTGAAGAAACTGTGGGAAATTGTCTGTCCATAGTGTTAGGTAAATTTATATGGTCAGGAAGAGAGGTCACACTTAGGAATGACTAATGGGTGAGAGGTGTGTAGGTACTTCAGAGGCCAGGCTTAATGTTCCAACTGATAATAGAAGCAGGGCTGCGATAAACCTCTGGAGGACCACAAGTTAAGTGCCAAGAGAAAATTTAACAAGCACTATGTTTACTTCTAAACCACGAATGGTCATCATCGCTATGCTGCAGTGCACAATGGTGCACTACATGCAGACAAGTGCAAACACAGGCCTTAAACAAAACAAGAGATAAACCCCTTTAACACAAACTAGCCAATAAAGACACTGAGCACTACTCCAAATCACCCTCGATTAAGATGGGACCCAGACAACACACTCCTCCCACAAATGTGCAGACAGCCTTCACCTACAATGATGGCTTGAATTTGATGCTCAGAAGTTACAAAATGACCTAGAAACAGCAAACCTGGAACTGGGCTATGCTACAGCTGAAATGGTACTGTATACAGTAAAAAAAAAAGTTCAGACAATTCAAGAATGCAAATATAAATTAAACATGCAATATAAGAGCAAAAGCAGGCACTTAAACGTTAGATGGAAGCAGCGGATGCTCAGATCATTCAGTATCTCCGTAAAGAGCTGGTTTTAGTGCTCAAATGATACCAAACAGACTAGATTCAGCAAGTCTGAGTCTAGCCTAGGCTATAAAATGCATAAGTACTAGAAATTCAAAGTACATAAAATCACAACTGTAGACATACCACAAATCAAGAACCAACACAGGAACAAACGAACAAGCCACACCAAGGATAAGATAGACCAGTTTAATGCACAGTTAAGCGCTTTCGTCAAAGTAGATCCAAAAGACTTCTACAGAACAAAGTAACACATCCTCTACAACAATTAAATATCCCTCCCAAAATTCACGTTTAAATTAGCCAGTAAAAACTAAGTCATTAAATATAAAAAGACCGCAGCTTTAAAACACGTAAAATGGAAATGCTTTCATTAAACCCAGAAAAACACATGCATTGAGCTTAATTTGCCACTTCAATTCCTTTAGTTCTAGTACATCATTCCAGGGACCCCCCCTGATGTCCCTGGTAAAATGGTCAATGGCTACAAACCCAAATTCATGGTTAGTGTTGTCAGATACATGTTTTGACAAGGCATTGTTCATGTTACTCTTCCTAATGTCAAGAGTGTGTTCATAAACACGTTCCTTAAACTTCCACTGTGTCTTTCCAACATAAAAACAATAACAATTTTTACACAGGGCAAGGTAAACAATGTCCTTGGTGTTACAATTACTAAAAAAGGCATATGAATCACCATTCCATTTACATAAACGGAGTTCAATCAAATAACTGCAGTGGTTACAAAACCCACATTTGTGGATACCTTTCCTCCTAAAAGAGACAAAGTTGTTGTCCTGGGGAGTTGCTTCCAGAATTTCTTTGAAACATCTCCCTCTTTTGTAAACCATCCTCACCCCCTCCTTATGTATCCCTTGCAACTCCTTGTATAGTGAAAAAATATGCTAGTATGTACTCAAAAGTTTTACAAATTTGTGGACATTCAGGGGTGTATGTGGTAATAAAAGATACATAAGGGGAATTATTTACCACTGCATTAGTCACCCTCAAAAAACATGTGTACTAGTCTCTTGGTCAGACAATAATGGAGTATAAAACCCCCTAACTTTTGTTTTGTACCTCAGAATAAACTGCCTCTATCAGAGCCTTCGGATACCCTCTAGATAAAAACATGTCAGAAAGTGTTAGCTTCCCTTAAAAAAAGTGTCATCCTCAGAAGTCATCCTGGTAAGGTGAACTGAGCCTTTACCAAGCCTTTCTTCTGATGCAACAGATGGCAGCTATCAAAGTGCAAGTAACAGTTCGAAAAAGTAGGTTTTCTATAAATTTGGCTTACAAATCTTTTCCTCACAATGTCCTTAGAAAGATGGACATCTAAGTAACAAATGTAATTTTTATCCCATGTGGCACTAAACTTAAAAAAGGTGGTGGTTTGGTTAAGATACTCAATGAAGTGTTGTATTTCAACCTCAGATTCCTTCCAAAAAATAATGTCATCCAGAAACCTGAGGTAAAAACTCCAAGGGGGGAGGACCCAAAAGAATTTAAAAAGTATTTAGTCGCCCACATTAACATAACAATGTTGGCAAAAATGGGGGCACAAGCGTCCCCCCATTGCCACCCTTTTCCTTTGAAGATAGTAATGTCAGTCTATGTACACAATTTTTTTTAAAAACAAGTTCCATCATCAAGTCCAAGGTGTTTATTTCATTGTTACAAAAAATTCCCTTTTCCACAAAGAATTCATGAAACCAATCAAGCCCTGCCTCATGGGGAATAACATTAAACAAATAAACATCAATGGTACAGAAAATCAAGTTGTCATAACAAACTTCAGACACTTTACTTAAAAAAAATCTCACAAATCCTTACAGATGTCTGAATATCCCTCCAAAGCATTTTTTAGTCTGATATCAACATACCTTGCCAAGGGATGAGTTTTGGACCTAGACGCATTAACAATAGGTCTTAACGGAGGGTCACACAAATCTTTATGTATCTTGGGAAGTCCAAATATAGAAGGGACAACAGGAAATTTAACCACCAGCAGGGACCACAGGCCATGGTCAATCTGGCCCTGGTCTAACATATCCTGGAGTAACCAATCTATTCTAGAATAAGCAATGTTAACCATATTGAGTGAGGTTTCTTCATAAAATCACAGTCACAACAGTAAAAACAATTTAAATAAATCAGCAATTCCAGCTTAAAAGGGTGTAGACCACACTCCCCCCACAAGACTCTAGACCACAAACCTTCCTAATGTAAAATGAGTTTTAAAGCCCAGGATATTCAGTTAA